>NW_015164222.1:180946-198612 GCF_001447785.1 Gekko japonicus
CCGGGAAGGGGAGGCTTTTGAAGATTCCTCCCCCCCCCTTTTGCTTCCCCTTCTGACATCACTTTCGGTGATGTCAGGGGGTATTGCATATGCTAATGAGCTATTATGCTAATAGCCTAGTAGCTCATTAGCATATTATATGCTAATAAGCTCCTGCAGCTCTTTTTCTACGAAAAGACCCCTGGTTTAAAGTAAGGATAATTCCCTATTGTCAAACTAGTAATACATGAGACTTAATATAATCTCTCCTTATATATAATTGAATAGTGGGTGCCAAGGTTCTAATTCTAAAATGCACTCCCTTAGTGTATGGCTGATGGCACTGCTCCTCAGCATATATCGCCACCAATCAGAAGGCAAAGCCCGGGTCCCGCCCACACCACAACTGCTGCGACAACCTGGTCTTTTGCATATGGAAGCTGATTGGACTTCAGTCCATTCCACACCTCAAACTCCCCCCCCCTCCCCGCAAGGCAGTTGGAATTTTCAGTTGCATAACATACCTCATAGGGGAGAGGAGAATGGGTAACAATGGTTACCACTCTCCAGGTGAGGGCTACAGATAACTCAAACATACAAATGCTCTTCAGGTAGCAGAGATCAGTCCCTCTGGAGAAAACAGTGGACTCTGTCATTAAATCCTGCTGAGGTCGCCACAGGAAACTGACACTGTTTGCCCAAAGCCAGAGCACTCTCCCAGAGCCTCTTTCTAGATCCCGTTGTATTTATTTCCGCAACGGGCATTATTTCTAGTTATATATAAGGAGAGATGTTTTAGTGTTTTGTTGTTCATCGCCTAGAGCCCTGAGTAATCAGGGATTTAAAGATTCATAAATCTAATTTATAAATGAATAAATAAATATAAACTTAATTCCTAGGCAGATGGGGGGCCTGATCTGGATCAGACACATGATGCAAGGAGCTTGAGCCTCCTGCTCACCCTGTTTTAATTACTTGAAATGATCCAAGAAATCACTACTTACCCCACTGGGGAAACCTTTGTGTAGTCATCAGTACAGGTAAATTTCCTTAGCAGGGTAAACAGCAGCTCCATAGATGCTGTTTGAGGATCAGAAATGGTATGGGGGAAGCTTAAGCCCCTCCTCCCTGGTCCACATTGGACCCCACATGCTTGGGAATAAAAGCTCCAAGCAAGAAACTTCCAGATGAAACGCTGAAAGCACGTACATGCAGGACATGCATACTTCGTACAGTCAATCAGCTCTCAGTGCCCTTAAAGTATCAGTTTTCAAACTTTTTACCTTCCAAGAAATCATCACTTTGTCAAGGAAACCCTGCACATCATTAGCAGAACCCCTCTCTGTTGTACAGGATTCTAGGATATTTTCACAGTGCATATTAATGCAGAATGCTGAACAGACCTCTTGGATGACACAATTTCTCCCTTTGGATTGAGAGTGTATGTATCCCAAACTACCCTGCAACTGAAAAGCTGAGGAATTACTAAGAACAATGGAACAGATGCCGTTCAGGGAAGACTATCATTACCACTCTTATCTTTAACAACCCCCAATCAATGTGAAAGACAACACAATATGATACAACAAAGGAACAATGTCTTTTACTGGAAGCTCAGCCAGATCAAGACTGCCATTAGCATATTTCACACATTACAAAGGACACAAGCTGGGTCTGGAGTCCCCACCCTTTCAGACACGGTGCTGCAAAGTTCTCCTCAACTCCAGTGTGCTCAGTGCTCGATTAGGAGTGGGACTCTTAAATAGTGGGTTCCATCATGAGCAGGCTCAAGTCCAGTGATCAGCTCAACTTTATTTGTGATTTCAGCAAGAGCAAGACAAGACCCCAAAGCTGCAGCTCTGTTAAATAGCATGCACTTGCCACATCCAAACACACCCCACTCCCAATGATTGGCTATTTACATTTTAAAATTTTATTTATTTATTTCTCACATTTTTATCCCACCCTCCTCACAAGCAGGCTCAGGGCGGCTCACAACAAGGGCGCCAAGTGCCAGTATAAAACATTAAAATCAAAATAAAACAATCAGATTAACATTAATAAAGTGCTCAGTGATATTATTGCTTTAGTCAAATCAAGATGGAGGCTTGAGAATATTAACCCAGGGGATATTAACCCAGAGCCCATTTTGGCGGCACCGATCCATTGCGGTACTGTAAAAGTTTTATATTGGGCCGTCCCTCACCGTAGTTGGTGGAGGTGGTAGTGGCGGCTCCTAATTAAAAGCCTGGCGAAAGAGCTCCGTCTTGCAGGCCCTGCGGAACTGTGAAAGGTCCCACAGGGCCCTGATCTCCTCCGGGAGCTCATTCCACCAGGTAGGAGCCGCCACCAAAAAGGCCCTGGCTGCCACAAGCCTGGCCTCTCAGGGGGCTGGGATCACAAGGCGATGTTGGGCCCTCAACCGGAGTGCTCTCTGGGGTATGTATGGGGAAAGACGGTCCCTCAGGTACGTCGGACCGTGGCCATATAGGGCTTTAAAGTTACTACTTGATTGGTTACTTCCAGAATCCTGGTAGGCTATTGTTCTTGGGCTCCAAGCTCAGCCAATCTCTGGTAGAACAGTCCTGGGATGTTTCAGTCCCAATAAATAACAAGGACCATGGCACACTTGGAGGAGAGGCTTCAGCCTCTCCCTGTGCAGTTTTCTTGACCTGAAATGGCCCCAGGGGGCACTGTATGACCTGTTGGTAAAACCCACATGAAAAAAGCCAGTCAATTGCTATATTTTTACATACCTTTTATACCCAGTATATTTGTAACAGATTAGCAGACTAATCAGGAAATACAGAACATTACGCTCCCCCCATCTCCTTCCCTTTTCTGTAACAATTATCTTTCTAATACCAGAGACAAGATGAGGCATGTCCACCTACTCTTTGGGAGAGGAAAGCAGCCTTCAACATTGTGCCTTAAAGGCCCTGGAGTGAAGAGGAGAAATGGGCTTCACTTACAAGAGTTATGTTTATTTTCCTTCCAGATTTTCCCACTTATTTCTCAGTCCCGGCGGCTGGTGAAGCGTGGTGAGCTGACAGCACTGGAGTACAACCTGAGCTTGAAGTGGAAACTCACCACCCGCCCTATCTACCTGCACCTCTTCAATGATTTTCTGCTCCTCTCTCGACCCAGGGAGTAAGTATTGGGGGAGAATTAGTACCTCTTCACAATTTCATTAAGAGAAAAAGAAAGATTTATGATGTTGATGGTAGTCATTGTAGGTTCTGCCAGACTTAGCAAAGTGAAATGGTAGAATACAAGCCAGTTTTTTTAAAGGTTGCAAAAATTCTCCTGTACTTAGCAGTGGAGTAGGGTGTGTTGGTGATATCAGAAAGGGTGGCCAACAGGCACCTTCCCTCAGATTTTCCAAAAGCTCGCAGAACTAAGATGTCAATCTACATTCTCTGTCGACAGATTCAGGTAGAGAGCCGTGTTGGTCAGAAGCAGCAGAACAGAGTCCAGTGGCACCTTTGAGACCAACAAAGTTTTATTCAAAGTGTAAGCTTTCATGTGCAAACCATGCTTCTTCAGACAAAACTGACTGAAGAAGTGTGTTTTGTACACAAAAGCTTACACTTTGAATAAAACGTTTTTGGTCTCAAAGATGCCACTGGACTCCAGACTTTGTTCTGCATTCTCTGTCTTTTCATCAAAGGCTGAACTACATACTCTACTATAAGCTCTTCTCTTCAAAGTCCTGCTGCTGTTTCGTCTGTGACAGCCCAGAGAAGGTTTGAACATCTAAACTTTCCCCCTACACATAGGTGCAGAAAGTAGCAGAGCTGTTGTAGGCAAAAAATCTATCATCTCATCCGGCTCTTAGCATCTCTCCCCTTATTAACAACAGAAACGTTGTCACACTAAAATACAAAGCAGAGCAGCTTATAAATTTCTGTCACAATGCACAAACCTTGCTCATTATGGTCCAGCTAACTTGTTAGAGAGCTTACTTCTATCAAAAGCCAAGGGACAAAGGCAGTGTGGCTGGAGGGATTAGAATACTGGATGAAGAGCTGAGAGGACCACTTTCCAGTTCCCCACTCTGCCGTGGAATCTTACTGGGTGACCCAGGGCCAATCTCAGCCTAACTGACCTTACAGATTGTTGTGAATGTATGCCCTCCCCGCCAAGGCAGGCTCAGGGCAGCTTACGTTAAAATGATTTAAAACAAATTAAAATCCTAAAAACAATTTTAAGGTGCTATATGAACATTATGAATAAGACGACGGAACATCATTTTTAAAGGTAAAACGGAGGAAGGGGAACGTGAAGGTAAAATGGAGGAAGGGGAAACAATGCAAGCTGCTCTGGGTCCCCCCGGGGAGAAACACAGAGTATAAATGAATTAAGAAAAAAAATCCATTCCTCCCCCCGGAACAGTCTCCTGGATAGACTTTGGCGCAATGCACTACGCAGCAGACCCCGTGCTTTGGCCAACCTTAAAAACGCAAATGAACAGTATCAGTGGTAGCCACAGAGTCCCTCAAAGATCCAGCCCCTTTCAAGAACTTGAAACAGATTCGAATACAGTTTTTAACACATCCAGATCTATGGGATTCCCCTGCTCCCTTCTTGCAGACGTATATCCAGTGGAGCCATCAAAAAGCCATGGTTGAAAACCAGCGGCAGCGGGGGGTGGGGTGGGAATATTACAGCTCATCACAACTCATGTACTCTTCCTTCTGGGACATCTCTGCACACTGGGCTGGGACATGATCATGGCAGACTTTTAAGAGGTTTTTATAGTCTGCTTTTCTCTAACTTAAGGAGTCCTCTCCGCACAACAGGCACTTTGTGAGTGAGGAAGGTGGGGCTGAAAGAGTTCTGAGAGAACC
The DNA here is from genome assembly GCF_001447785.1 of Gekko japonicus. Lineage (NCBI taxonomy): Eukaryota > Metazoa > Chordata > Lepidosauria > Squamata > Gekkonidae > Gekko > Gekko japonicus. The sequence goes on from NW_015164222.1 coordinate 185,776, forward strand.
GTGACTGGCCCAAGGTCACCCAGCAGGCTTCAGGTGGATGAGTGAGGAATCAAACGTGGTCCTCCAGCTTAGAGTCTGCCACTCTTAACCACAACACCACACTGGATTTCATAACTACCTGCACTACAGAGAATGTTTTAACTATTGCTTGTTCCTCTTCCTATTTACCACAGGAATGGGCACTTCATCGTATTTGATTATGCCGCCTCCTCAGAAGTACGTGGAGAAAAGTGTGAAATGAAACTGCATGGAGCAAATAAAAACGTTTTCCGTCTCTTCCTGCTGCAGAACAATCAGGGGAAAAAAGTGGAGTTCCTCTTCCGTACAGAAACACAGTAAGAACAGCTAAATAGCTCTCAGGAAGGGGTGTTACACACAGTGTCCTAAAGAATCTGGTTTATGATAACCACAAATTAATGTTTATTTTTTATTTAGAATAACTATTAATTTAGAACCATAATGAATGTATGTGTGTTTATACACACATCCTTCAACTTTCCATTAGTAACAATCCAATTGTAAAGTTATCATATTGATTTAGAACCTAATTCAGGAAGTTTGTTATATATTTAAATTAGATAGCAACATGCTGGATGTTGCAAGAAGATGGATTTATGCGAAAATTATTTTAGTGTTTTAAAAAAAAAATTGTTACTATCAAGCCAGTCTTTTTTTCCTTAAAATTTTTGGCATTAATGTACATAATCTGTGCTTTGTTGAGACAATTCTTCAATAAAAATCTTTAAAAAAAAAAAAAGCTGAAGGCAAGGGAGGTTTGCGGCTGATATCACAGCTGCTAGCCACACTTGCTTCCACCCACCACCATTGGGTTTTCCCCAGCATACTGAAAACATACAGAATTTTCCTCCAAAAGTTCACTTCAGGGTGTTAACCTGTGTTATTTCCAGGCTAAACAGAGGTTTAGCCTAGATATAACACAGGTTAACAAGGACATTAAAACAGAGGTTTAGCTTGGATATAACGCAGGTTAACAAGGGAATTAAAACAGAGGTTTAGCTTGGATATAACGCAGGTTAACAAGGGCATTAAAACATAAGTGTGTTTTCAGGGCATGCAAGTTGCATTCAAGCCATTCTAAACAGAATTCCACTCTTCTAAGACCACTGAAGCCAGGAGGGTATAACATGTTCTTTCCCATCAGCTGCAACCAAGAATGCGAAGTGGTGGGCAAGGAAACAGAATGTAATGGTATCACAACACAGATAGCTATGTCTAAAGAATGCATGGGTTTTTTGGCAGCACCCAACACAAAGCCTAGTCCCACCCTGGCTCAAGGTTTAGGTGTTCGACTAACACACATTAAACCAGAGGGCAAAAGGAACTCTACAAAGGCAGGAACATGTTTTAAGCAACTGTATCCCCCCCTCCCCCCGCGATGGCTAGGGGGTGGTATTCTACAGAGGGTTAGGTCCCATTTCCTGTGCCTGGCAAGCAAGTCAAATGAGCCTGCTTGGGAGGAGGAACCATTCACTACCTTCCAGTCATATTCCTGCCTAGATAAAGGAAGGCAGAGTTTTGTCAAAGCTCATGGGGGGGGGATCATCAGAGAAAGCAGTCACTGGCCAGCAGCTGGAATTTCTTCTGTTTCTAGACTCCCTCCCTCCATGCCAGGTCAACAGGGGAACAGCAGTTTAGTGCAGTGGTTAAGAGCAGTGGACTCTAATCTGGAGAACCGGGTCCGATTTCCCCCTCCTCCACATGAAGCCAGCTGGGTGACCTTGGGCCAGTCACAGTTCTCTCAGAACTCTCTCAGCCCCAAAACAAGTCTAGCTCACTACCTAGTGGTGCATCATGCAAAAAGAGCTTGAACTTCTGGCTGCCAGACAATCTTAGGATCTCCTGGCTATACTACACCCACCACATGATAATTAATTAATATAGGGAAACAACAAATGATGAAATCATTCTCTCCATGGTAAAATCACAGATATAAGATATTCTTCCCCACAATCAACCTATATTATTATTTATTTCTTTAGAAACATGAATATGCTACCTCTCCAGAGATGCAACTCACAAGTAAAACCAATACAATAGAACTCATAAAAGCAACATTTTTAAAAAATAAGGCATTAAAAACAAGCTAGGGGGTATAAAACAACAATCAGCCTAAAATGATACGCATAAAATAGTCCTCAGGCTAAAGACACAGAATCCCTTGGTTAAAACTCTGGGTAAAAAGAAATGTTTTGGCCGGGCAGCTAAATGACAGTAGACAGCAGGTGAGCCTCAAAGGGGGGGAGGAGCATTCTGAAGGTGAGGGGCCACCAGTGCAGAGTTTAGGATGAGGACCTTAATTGGCAGACAGTATGGGAGGAGGCAGTCCTTCAAGTACCCTGGCCCTAAGCCAGCTGCAAAGGCAAGAACCAGCATCCTGAATTGTGCCCAGAAACACATGAGCAGCCAGCGCTGCTGATGCATTTTGGACTGCCTGATGTTTCCAAACAGTATTCAAAGGCAGCTCCACCACATATACCTCACGGTAATCTAACCTGCATGTGATCAGAACATAGATCACCATGTCCCTATCCCACTTCTATGTAGTGCCTTCTGAGTGTTCAGGGCACTTCACATACTTTGTTTTAGTAATCCTGAGTAATAGCCTCGTAGTTTCACCCCCGTATTGGTTGATTGTGTGCAGGGGAGAGGCAGTCAAGAGGATAATAATTTGCTTCCGTCTGCCAATTTGTGGCTGAGACAAAACTCGCAGTATACCACAACTAGACGGACAGGATAAAGCATACCACTGCCGTCTTGGAACCGAGAACCAGCTTGGTGTAGTGGTTAAGAGTGTCAAGTGGGGATCTAGAAGACCCATGTTCAAATCCCCACATGGCTATTGAGTTCACTGGGTGATCCTGGTCCAGTCACACTTAGCCTAACCTACCTCACAGGGTTGTTGTGCGGATAAAATGGAGGAGAAGAATATGTATGTTGCTCTGAGCTGCTTGGAGGAAGGATAGAATAATCAACAACCAGTACACACATTTTGAGTATTCCTATCCTTACTACTACTTGTTTTTTTCCCTATTTTCTAGGAGTGAAAAACTCCGATGGATTTCTGCTCTTTCACCGCAGCAAGCAGAGCTTGATCTTCTAGATGACCCTGGTAAAACTTCTTAGGAAATACAATTGAAAAATAGAACAGGATATAACTCATAATGAATATTCAATACACATTTCCCTCCTATATACAGCTGCTCAGGACATTCTCTCCTCAGCTCCCAATTTTCCAAAGGAAAGTTCACTTCTCAACAGTGAAACCCCATCTCTATTTTTTAAAGTATTCAACAAGAACAAGTGACAATTTTAAAATGTGAATCCAGATTCCAGATATTTTTGTAATGAATAAAATGTAAAAGAAACACAATCAAAATGCTGTTTTCTGTCCTTAAACATGTGGTTCTTAAATGCAGAAACTGATGCTGCACTGTTGTTCATAACAAAGTCATATTTTGCAGAAGCTACAAAAAATAACTTCTTGCGCTCGTAATCAGAATGTGCTCAGCTAAAACAATTTCCATTTGGTATCGATCCAGATCAGCCCCAAAATGACTTGTTTAAAGTCCAGCCTCTTTCTGAGGAGTTTCAGTTCTCAGTGGGCTCCCTGTGGTAGTCTTGGGGGGAAAGGGGAAGGCCCCTCCCCAAACCCAGGCGTCATTTCGTAGAAAAAGAGCTAGGGGAACTCATTAGCATATGCCACACCCCCTGACATCAGGGGCCCGGCGGTGAACCTGCAAGGCCAGTGGGAGTGCAAGGAAGCCCCGCCAAGGCCCTCCCTGGCCCCAGGCAGGCAGGGGTGGGGAGAGGCAGGGAGGAAGCAACTTACCCTCCCTCTTCTCCTGCCTCCTCCTGGCTGAATGAGGGCTGGAAGCAGGGCGGCCGGAAGCAGGGGGTGGGGCTTCGTCATGTGCCCCGCCCCCTGCACCTCACGCGGGGGAACGCAGTTCCCCCCCCGAAATGACCTCTGCCCAAACCCATCCAAGCCCTCCTGTCTTTCCCTTCCCCTTCCTTGAAATGCTCAGGAAGAAGACACCAAAAAGGGCACTGTGATAGGGTTGCCAGCCTCCAGGTGGTGGCTGAAGATCTCCTGGGATTACTACTAATCTCCAGGAGACACAGATAACTTCACCTGGAGAATAGAGCTGCTATGGAAGGTGGATTCTACAGTACTGAAGTCCCTCCCCTCCCCAAACCCCACCCTCCTCAGGTTCCACCCTGCAAATGTCAGATATTTCCCAACCTGGAGCTGACAACCCCACACTGTGGAAAGGGCACACTGTGCTGTGATTTTCCTTAGTTCCTAGAGCACAGCAGGCACAGTGTCCTGAACCCCAGGATCCCTGGGAATTTCCCTTCTCTGTCTCACAAGTGCTGATTCCCATTTTTCTTGCCTGCATACCATTTACAACCTTCTGTCCCAGACCAGGGGCTACCTATTATGCAATCATTATTATCCCCAACCTCCCTTCAACCAATACTGTTCCACTGCTGGCTCGTAAATCCGATGGCACTTTCCCTACCTTTTACCTTGGAACTGTACCCAAATTCAGGACAGTGGAGGCTGCAGGTCTCCTCAAAATTTCTGGACTTGGAACCCCTTCTGAATTCTACTGCCATCTCTTTGGCAGGCAAATGAGGAAAACCCTCTCACACGGCTGCTTATTAAACCCCCTCATGTGGTGGAACAGTGGTATTAACAAGGCTATTTGAGGGCCAAATTATACATTGAGTTTCCCTCGCATCCTCCCTGGGTCTGCCCTGAACTCAGGTACGTGATTTGAGTTCTGTACTCGGGCACTCAGTTCCCAGGTACACAGGGCCAGTTTCAAGCAGGACCACGATGCGTTGTTTCCCACTGATTCTCCTACTCCAATGGGGACACTTACACGTAATGAAAGCTACATGTAGGTTTCCCCAGTGGGGAAAACAGCAACCCCAGAGGACATTTCAGATTGGGAAAACACCATTGGGTGGGAGTCAAATTAAGATCTCATCTATATGTGCCATGGTCCTGATCTGAATCTGGCCAACACTGAGTTTCATCTACAGAACCTGCAGTTCATGGTTGATTGTCAGGATACAAGATGAGACATAGTTTTAGGCCACCTTTAACCACCTTCTTAAAACCAGACAGAAATGAGGACCTCTCAATGCCTAAAGCTCCCAGGTGTTCCACACCTGCTTGCAGCTTCTACAGTTAGCAAAGTTGTATCAATCCATTTTATTTATCTAGAAAGTATTTATGGACCTGCTCGAGAGAGCTGTTGCAGCACCAGAAACTGTTGGTGGCTAAAATAGGACACTACTACTTCTGCTGGGGGAAAGTATTCCTGGCCAGGTCAGTTGCAGAATCCTTCCTTTTCTTGGATTTTCACATTCTCCAAGGAGAGGCAACTGAGCTATACTAAATATCAACAGGGCAGTTTTCCCAACTATCAGCACTTGCATGGTGGATTCAAATTACTACTCTTTCGAGACCTGAAAATAGGACTGGGCATATTCCACAGCTCCGAGATCAGAACTGACACTGTGCTTATAATCCTTCATCCCAAGAAGCCGCTTTTATTGTTAAAAAAGCACAGACGCACGTTTCCAGTCCTTAAGACTGCGAAAGTAGGTGTGAAAGTATGTGGACGCTGCCTGAAAATATCCAGAACATGGAACAGAATTACGCAAAATAATTAGATAACGCAACTTTTCTTATTTGATATAGGTATGACTGTCAGCAAGATCCTGTTTTTAAGTGCAAAGATCACATATTCACAAGTTGTTTTAAGAGAATATACATATTTTCCTGATTTTAGCAATGAGGCTTCTGACGCTATCCTTGTGTTCCTACCCTACTTTTTCAGACGCACCTCAGGTTCAGTGTGTGAAGTCATACAAAGCCCGTGAGAACGATGAGTTGGCTCTGGAGAAGGCAGATATTGTGATGGTCATGCGGCAAAGTACTGATGGTGAGTGGGTCTGCTATGGAGGGGGCAAGGGACAAAATTTTAGGAGAAGATGACAGCCTGATAGCTGATTAATTGGCTCTTCTCAGTTGTGTGAAGGAACTGAAAACACAGAATGTGATGTATTTATTTTTTTGCCCTGTATACTGGTTCCGATTGTGTATTGTTAGATTTCAATCGAATTCTTTTAAAAAGAAAAACACATAATGGAACACCTTGCCTTACTTGGGGCCAAAGTAGGGATGGAGTAGATCGGGGTCCTCAAACTCTTTATGCCTATGGGAACTTTTGGGATTCTGACAAAGTGGAGAAGGCACAATCACAAAATGGTTGCCACACAAGGTGGAGCCAATCACACAACATCAGGGAGCAAGGTTATGCCAGTTTGGTGTAGTGGTTAGGAGCGCGGACTCTAATCTGGGAGAACTGGGTTTGATTACCCACTCCTCCACATGCAGCTGCTGGGTGACCTTGGGCAAGCCACAGTTCTCTTACAGCTGTTCTCTCATAAGCAGTTCTCCAAAGAGCTCTCTCAGCCCCACCTACCTCACAGGTGGAGAGAGGTAGGGGATTGTAAGCCACTCTGAGACTCCAAGTGAAGGGAGGGGTAGAAGTCCTCCTCATTTCAGGCAGAGGCTGTTTAACAGGATGCCTTTTACCTGCACAGGCAATCAGAAGCCCTGCTAGGAAAAGGCCCCAGCTAACCCCATCCACTTTCTAAAAGCACTTGGGTGCCAGGGAAGGGGTCAGCGGGCACCACCCACAACACCCACAAGCACCACACTGGGGAGCCCCAGAGTAGACTGTCTCCGTAGTGCTGATTCAGGCTATTTTATTGCCCCAAGCAAGGCACACATCACCTCTGGGGAGCGTGTCGATACTGGCCAGATCCAAGTCAAAGCATTTATCACTGAACAGCTTCACAATTGTGGAGAGTTTCTTCAGCAAAATAGAGGTACAGCCCAGCTCCAAATAACTTAAATTCTGATGGCGAAGACTACAGTGATTCCTGTCATCTTAACAAGCGGTAAGGAGAGAATTTTCTCACATACAGGTGTAGATGGGGGGGGGGGTAGAACAGTCACCTGTCTCCACCCAGATACACGGCTTACATGTACGTCTTGGAAATCATTGGTTTGTCTGTATTCACTTGCTGTGTCTGTTCCCTCCTGCAGGATGGATTGAAGGAGTGAAGCTCTCAGATGGCGAGAGAGGCTGGTTCCCTTCTGAACAGGTGGAGTTCATCTCCAGCAAACAGGCACGCCAGATGAATTTGAAAGAAGAGCAGCGTGTCAAGAACGCCAAGCAGCAGGTCTTCCGCAGGAAATAGGACCGCTTCTCCCCGGAACAAGATACAGACCCCTGCCGAAGCAGAAACGGCTGCATTGAAAAACAAACCCTCTGCAAAGGGGAACGTTCCTCCTGGCTGTGCGGGAAACATTTTACTTCGCAAAGCAAGCAGGACTCACGGACAGATTCTCTTCACATGAATCACCAGAAACAGACAAGGGAAAAGCTGCCTTCTTTCTTTTTTTTTTTGCTTAAAAGAAAGAAATCTGAGAGCCCTGAGAAGTGGATGTCAAGGACTTTTTGGGAATCTCTTCTTGACTGCATGAACTCCTCACCCGGAAACTCTGCTGCATCTTCTTGCTTTGCAAAATGTTTATGGGGGAGGGGTTAACCTACCTCACCAAAAAAGTGAGGCTAAAATATTAGTATTTCAAATGCTTTGAATTCCTGGGGGGAGAAGGCACTACAGAAATGCAGAAAAATATTTTTTTCTGGATATTATCATGGAGAAGGGCTTTTCCCATTTGAAATGTTTCATTTGTCTTGCCAAATGTTCTCAGAGAGAAAAAAATTGCATGTGTATATAAAGGACAGAAGTATCTCTGGCTACCAAAGAGTGGATTTTTTCCCCCTGACTTTGAAGGGAGTGGCAACTTTCTTACTAGCAAACTTCAGTAGGAGAGTCAATGTTAGACTGCTGCAGCCAAACCAACAGTCTTGCTCCACCTTAAAGGTAAAGCAGTTTATTGTGGCACAAGATTTCATGAGACAACGAAGAGAGAAGAAGAGATTGGATTTATACCCCGCCCTTCACTACCCAAGGGAGTCTCAGAGCGGCTTACCAACTCCTCTCCCTTCCCCTCCCCACAACAAACACCCTGTGAGGTAGGTGGGGCTGAGAGAGCTCTTGACAGAAACTGCTCTTTTTTCAAGAACAGCTCTGACAGAACTATGGCTTGCCCAAGGTCATCCAGCAGGTGCAAGTGGAGGAGTGGGGAATCAAACCCGGTTCTCCCAGATTAGAGTCCACACACTTAACCACTACACCAAACAGAGCCCACTTCATCAGATGCATGAAATACAACATTCAGCTGATACAAATAAAACTACGAACAGCAGTAGGGTGAAGGAGGCAGAGTTATTACAAAGAGAAGTCTGAAGTTCTAGTTTCTCATGACATGTGTGTTGAATAATACTGCAGAGATAAAAACAAGATCCAGTAATAAAGTCAACACTTTACTCAGACTGATGGAACTTGTTAAAGTCTCCTTCCCATGAGTCCAGATGGTAAAAATGTCATCAGTGAATCTCAAGTAAACGTAAGGCACTCAGAAACAGGTGCTCTGCCACAGATATGGCATAGTGCACAGGCAAAGGGGGACCCCATGGCAGTGCCCACGACTTTAAGAACCAGGGTGTTCTCTTACCTGATGTAGTTATGGGTGAAGATTAAGCTTAACAGACGGCTATTCTGTATCACGATCAGGAATGTCATTCCTCAGTGCGTGTAGTCCATCTTTGTGTGGCTACAGAGATTCCATATCCATGGTGGCCAAAATGGCATTTTCAGTAAGATTACCAATGGACACAATTGTCTCAAACTATGTGGAATCCCACAAATAACTAGGAGGCTAGAGTGCACACAGCTGGATACTGCTACTCATAAAAGCAATACAATCCCTTGTAGAGACCCTGCAGGGCGTGATGTGGAACATCACAGAACCAAGACACACCTCTCTAGAAAAGCTACTTCCCCAAGGCAGCACCCAACCGCAACACAGTTTGAGAAAGGGGCACTTCCTATTTCTGTATGCCTCCAACAGACTGCCTCCAAAAAGAATAGTAGAAAGCCACCATGGACCCTGGGGGAAATATTCTCTGTCCTCCACCTCAGCCCAACATAGGCCCTGTTCACACGGAGCATTTGCCCCGCAGATCACACCAGAACATCTGGGAGGTGTAGCGCACCCGTGGACAGCCTGTGGCATACCACCGAAAATACGGAGTTAAAAAATACCTGGTCAAAGGTAGTAGCAACCGGTTTGCCACGGGCTGCCTCCGGAATGCCTCACTGTGATCACGCCAGCGCGCCGCTTTTCCCTCTGGCCCCTTGTTGACGCGGAGGGAAGGAACTGTGGCATGCCGCCAACGCATGGGATCACGTTATGGCACGTTAAAATGCGCCGCCACAAATAGCCACGCCCCCCACGTTATCCTGCCCGTGTGACCAGGGCCCTAGTCAAAAGAAAGTACCTTGCACATCATATATTTCACTTCAGAAATGTGACTGCCCTTTGTGACTTCCTATGTAGCAAAACTGATATATAATCTGTCTTTTTCTTAGCTGTCCTGAAAAACCGCGAAGGTTTTTCTCATGATTATGATTAAGGGCAGTTCCACTTCATCTGTATCCTATGGAAAGGCTGTCAAAAGCCACAGAGGATGTGAACATCTGCTTTTAAGGTACAGGGCTGCAACCCAAAATAAAGGGGGGGGGGTTTGCTCAGTTTCTTCATCATTGGGACCATTGGCACATGGCACGACTAAAATGTTGAATGATCAAAATGACATTCTTTTCCTCTTCTGCCCATTTTTTCCTCCACTTCCCTTAAGAGCTGACATGTTGGGCATCTTCCCTGTGCTCTCCCCCAGAAATGCATTCCTTCATCAAAGAGTTTCAAAATCAGTCCCCAAGCCAGTGGTCAGTGTCAGGCCTTAATACCTCTGAGCACACATGGAGAGCAATGTTCCCTCTAAGCTGTGGAGTCTTGTGAGCAAAAATTCTACTTTGTGAGCTATGGCATTAAAGTAGTGAGCAAGCAATTTGGCTAACTGCATAAATGAGTTTGCTCTGGAGCCATCCTTCCTGAGCAAAGGCAAAAATGTGTGAGCCAGAGGCTATAAAACTGTGAGCTCACACTAACTCAGCTTAGAGGGAACACTGATGGAGAGTATCTTTCCTTCTACCTCACTTTCACACATGCTAAATAATGCCATTTCAATCCACTTCAGCAACCGTTTACAAGTGGATTCTGCCATTTCACACAGTAAAATCCAGTTGCAAAGTGGACTGAAAGTGCGTTAAGTGTGCGTGAAGGCCCCAGCAAGCACAGCCCCTTCGTCTACAAGGCTTGGCCATGGCATTCACTGTTTTGAAATGCTTTTTGGCACCCAGTGCAGTCGATGCTTATTATGCTGACATCTGCGGTGTTCTGTTTTAAATTGGTATACACTGAAAGCCTGCAGCTTTTCCGTATTGCACCAAACAATTTTTTTTTAAGAACAAAAGCAGAGCCCTGCTTGACCAGACCAGTGGTTCACCTAGCCCAGCATCCTGCTCCTTATGGCATCCGGTTGCCACAGAAAGTCCACAAGCATCATCACAGAGGCAACAGCCTCTACCCGAGTGCTGCTCCCCCCCAGCAATTGATATTCAAAGAGATGCTGCCCTCAAACATAGTTCCATTTAGCCCTCATGACTAACAGCCATTGATGGAGCAATTCTCCATGAATCTGTGACACAGAAAAGGTGCTCAAAAACAAGACAGACACTAGCACCTTCCTCTTGCTGTAGCTTCTCTGTAGCCCCTATAACCCGAGTGGATTTCCCATCAGCATTCCCGCTCCACCTGGGAGAAATGATTTGTAGCTGCTCTGGGCCACATGGAAAGGCAGGATGTAAATAATTATAATGCATTAATATATAAGTAGGGGGCTGCGGTGGCTCAAGTGGTTAAGACACTGAACTGCAGACTGGAAGGTTGGTAGTTCAGCAGTTCGCGACCTGAGTGCCACATGACGGAGTGAGCTCCTGTCTCTGGCCCCAGCTCCTGCCAACCTAGCAGGTCAAAAGCAAGAAATTGCAAGGAGATAAATAGGTACCACTTCAGTGGGAAGGTAACAGCATTCCGTGCACCTCGGTGTATAGTCATGCCAGCCACATGACCACGGAAATATCTTCGGACAGCACTGGCTCTTCAGCTTGGAAACGGAGCTGAACACAGCACCCCTAGAGTTGGATTCGACTGGCTTTCGAGCAAGGGAAACCTTTACCTTACTAATATATAAGTAAAGGAGAAGAGCTAGGGGAGGAAGAGGGCACGACACCTTTGACTTTTTAAACTAGACTCTCACCCACCCACCCCCAACAGCTCCAGTGCATAGAATAGCTGCTCTTCCGTTTAATTCCCCGTCCAGCCCAAATCTGTGCTTATTTTCCAGCAGTATGCACCCTTGTGCTCACCAGGAAATACCCCTACCACAGAACACTGCACAGTATTTGAGCCTCAGATATGTCTTCTGAAAGTTTCTTGATTCCAATCACCATTTGTAAAATGCAGAAAGTTTTCCTCTGTAGAAAGTAGTCCTGAGCAGAAGGAAATCATCAATAGATCTCTCAACATGGCTAAATAAATCTGTGGATACTTTAAACCAGGTACTGAAGCCATGCAAAAACAAGAAAGATCTTTCTACAAGCCTGAAAAACACCACAGGTTTGCAGAAAAGTGTGAAATTTTTTTAAAAAGAAAGAACACAACTGCAGGTTTAATCCACCCCCAAAATAGAAACGGCACCTGTGGTGTTAAGAAACTAAAGTACTCAGTGGCTGTTGCTAGACAACCACAACACTATTGCCAGTTGAAGCCTTGGTTTCTGTCAGTAAAAGGGGGATGGAGCAGGGCCTGTTCCAGGGCTGTATTGGCCTTTGCGGGAGGACTCATCTGGGCCAGGTCAGCAACAACCAGTGGGTGACTTGATACCTTGTGACCTGCATGACTCACTCATACCAGGGTGCTCGCTTATGTTCAACAGCAGATGCCCCACAAATACCAATGTGATGTAATGGCTAGAGTTTCAGATTAGAATCTGGGAGACCCAGATCTTGAATCCCCAGTCTGCCATGGAGGCTCACAGGGTGACCTTGGACCAGTCACACCCATTCAACCTAATTTACCTCACAGGGTTGTTGAGAAAATAAAATGGAAGAGAATGATGTAACCTGCTTGGAGTCCACATTGTTGAGAAAGGTGGGTTATACACATAGTTAAAAAGTATTGAACATAGCTGAAAACTGGGAGAGCAAATAAAAAGGTATGTTTGGTGAGTGGGAAGCAGAGGACATGGGGGCTGCCAGAAGGCAGGAAGCAGGGCCAGGGATACATACTCGGGAAACCAAGGTGCCCCCTCCCAAGTCCCTGTGGGCTCTCCACCACACAACTGTGCCTGGTGACCCACACTACACAACTTGGCCAAAGTTGCCCCATGAAAAGGCTTGCAGGGGGAGACTGAAGACAGGAGGTTAAGCAGGGAACTGCAAAGGAGAGAAGGGGGCAGGGAAAAGCAAGAGGTTATGGGGGCTTTCAGAGAAGGGAAAAAAGAAATAGTGGGATCCCCCCAGAAAGCCGGCTATGCTCCTGCAGAGTGCAGGGGGTTGGACTAGATGACCTGAAAGGTCCCTTCCAACTCTAACATTCTATGATTCTAGGGCCCTGGTCATACGGGCCAGAAAATGCGGGGGGGGGGGGGGGCAGGGCTGTTTGCCCCGGGGAAAAAAAACACGGGGTTGCAC
>NW_015164222.1:198908-215353 GCF_001447785.1 Gekko japonicus
CGCCCCCCCCACCGCCCGCCCACCTGGCTGCCTCTCTCCGCTCGGCCTCGCCACCCCCTCCGCAGGGCGCTCCGGTCTGCCACGACAGCTGCTCCCCCCCCCACGTTCCTCCTCCTCCTGTGGAGGAGCCGCTTCCTCCTTGTGCGCATACGCCGTTGGGTGCTTTTGCGCATCCTGGAGACTTGGGGAACAAAAACCCTTGACGGGACATGGGCGGGCGCCAGATGCCACTAACTACCACCGGAAACGCGATCAGATGCCCGCCCTTACCCCGCGGTTTCCGGAAACTAGTACTTCGGAGGTACTAGTTTTTTAAACCGCCTCTTCGGTGGGAAGCCTCGGGTGAGCCACGGGAGCTCTACGATTCCCAGATGTGGCGCTGTGAACGCTCCCGGAAAATCCACCTATCTTCCGTCTCTGTAGCGTGGCTAATGCTCCGTGTGACCACAGCCTATAAGTATTTGTGAGTCCCCACTTGTCTTACTCCATGGAATTTTTACTCTATAGAAGAGTTTTTAACTTATATAAATACCCAAGCAAACAGGTCAGATAGGAGGTGACTTGACTTTATGTATTGACATAATGGTTCCAAAGTTTACTTTAACAGGCGGCTACATTCAAGTTACACTACATACCTTCTTTCTTGTGCTGCTTGACTCAGAAAAAGAAACATTTCCACTAGCAGGGTCAGCTGGTTTCTTTGGGCAACATTTCCTAGCCCCTGGATACACAGGAGTCTATTGTTCTTTAGTTAAATTTGGAGACATGTTTTAATCTTAATATTCCCAAAGACACATGCTGTCCTGGTCCAGTCCCAGAAGAACCGGTTAAGCTGTCTCCTCCAAGCAGCAGTGATGCTCTTGCAATCCCACCACACCTGTCAATAATGCCATCAGTGGATGTATCACCACCTGGCCAACCTGCCCTCAAACGCTGAACCTGATGGAGACAGGTGAACTGGGCTCTTCAACACACCCTTCAGAGCATTCAGCAAACACATCCTCTGGCAATTACTGGTTCAGTTGCAGCTGTGGCCAGCTAGTTATCTTCTGCATGTCTTTTGTGGTTTGTAGCTGGTTGGTACTTGAATGAGAGACCACCCAGGGGAAGGGAATGGCAAACGGCCTCTGTTCACCTCTTGCCTTGGATGCTCCCTGCCATGAAACGTCATAGGTTCCTGATGAGTCAGCTGCAACTTGACCAAGCACTTCAGCACACAAAGCCTCCACCAACTACCTTGGTTTACACCTAAAGGGAAATTTCACACCATGAGGACAATCCTTAAATACCAGAAGGAAATCTGTCTAAAGATTTACAACACAGTGCCAGAGTGTGGGTACAATCCAATCTACAGAACAGTCCCAGAGCAAAGCAAATATCCCATGACAGTGGGGCTTACTCCAGAGTAAACATGCCTTAAGGCAGGTTGGATGACCTTCCTAGAAATTAAGCCCCACTTACTTCTGAGTAAACCAGGCCAGGCTGACAACCAGAGACTCATAAGATAGAGTTGCCAACCTCCAGGAGGGGGACCAGGGATCTCCAAGAATTAAAACTGACTGAGGTCAGTTCCCCTGTGGGGAAAGAGGTTGCTTTGGAGAGTAGCCTCTGTAGTATCATACCCACCGAGGTCTCTCCCCTCCCCGAACTCTACCCCCCCAACTCTACCCCCCCCCCCCAATCTCCAGGAATTCCCCAACTCTGAGTTGACAACTCTTTGCCATCTTTCAGAGTTCAGAAAAGTTGACGCCTCTTGTCGGGAGTTCTTGACCTGGGGAAAGGGTCGAGCATCAGCGGCCGCGCGCCTTGCAAAGGGGCTTTTATTTTTCAATACGCTTCTCTGGAAGAAGAAACTTTCAGGAAAAGAAAAAGCAGAGGAGGTGGGCCTCCTCCTCCTCCTCGGAACCGCCCGCTCGCCCCGGCCAGGCCCCCTCGCCGCCCTTCCCCCTCGCCGCCCCAGGTGGCCTTGATGAGGCCCCCGCCGCCGTCTCCTGCCGGCGCCTCCGCTCGCGAGGACCTTACAAAGCTTCCCCCACCTGCTCGCCGCCGCCCCGCACCGAGGAGGAAAATGGAGCTGCGCGCAAGGCACGAGGACACGGGTAAAAAACTGGGCGCCACGGCAAGCGGCGTGGCGGGGGGGGAGGGAGGGAGACCGACCCACCCGCCGGCTGGAGGCGAATGGCCGGGCTGGCCCTCAGCCGCCCCCGCTAACAAGCCTTTAATTTGCCCCCTTTAATTGCCCCGAGCCTAGCGTGGGATAATTAGGCCCCCATTCAATCAGGCGTTCAGGGCCCAGGTCGCCCCTTTCGGCCCTGCGCGGTGGGAACTCAGCCGGCGTGCCTGGGGTGAAGGAAGCGGGGAGTCCCCCCCCCTTCCTTGCTGGCTCCTCGGGAGGGAAGAACAACTTGCTTGAAATCCGCCACATGTGGGGAGGGGGGGAGCCTTTGACGTCATTTGCCCATCCCGGCCCACCTGCGTCTCATCGCCAAGTAATCCCCAGTAGCTTCAATGGGTGCCGGTCAGGTTTTCGCAGTTATTTCGTTGGCCCCTTAAATTGTATTAAGTTGGAAGTTTTGCACACAGCTGCAGGTTGGGAGCATTACTGGGCTTCTAGGCGAACCTGTATTGGGCTCGAGCCTGGGGGTATCGTCCAGTGGGGTGGGGTGGGGTGGGGTGGGGGCGGCTTTTCATATGTTGATGAGCAGGTAAGAGAAAGACTGCTGGGCAAAAGGAAAGGGCTTTGCCCCTTCTGGTAACTGGCTTACAAACAACGCCCCCCCTCCCCCAAATGCTTCCTCCCCGCAACTTGCAATGAAACTTTGTTTTAGCCACAGGCCACTTAAAATGCGTTTTAACAGATCTGACATTATCATGAAGTGGTTGCTTTGGAAAGTATATTGCAGCAAGGGCTCTGTTTTGTGTTGAAGGCGCAGGCAGCCATCGTCTGATTTTTCATGTCATGAAGTTTAAAGGGTCTTTTCAACCACTTCAGTCTAAAGAGTGGACAGAGTAAATTTAAGGCTGACTCTTGCAGCCAGTGGGAAACCTTTTCGAAGTGCTGTGCATACAGGGGACCTACAGCGCACGGACTAGCCTAGTTTATGTACTGCAAACCCATGGAGACGACCTTATCTGTGCGATGTGGTGCCAGCTCATTGGAGGCAGAAGGGGGCCATGCAGACCTCGGTTGTTGGAGTTCACTGTGTGCCTCTGTGTGTGCAAAGGCTGGGAATTCACAGATGGGCTCTGTGACAGTATTAAAGGTATGAATTTAGCATAGGGTTTGCTGACTCCTGCTTGAGAAATACCTGGAGATTTGGAAGGTATGGATCCTGGGAAGGGTGGAGTTTGGGGAGGGGAGGGACCTTAGCAGGGTATAATGTCATAAATCAAGGTAGCTATTTTCTCCAGGGGAAATGATTTCTGTTATTTGGAGATCAGTTATAATCCCAGGAGTTCTCCAGCCCCCACCTGGAGGTTGGCAACCCTAATGTAGCAGGGTGCACCCAAAGATCAGGACATGATGGCATGCAAGAACAGTTTTGCTCCTGAAAGCTTAGCAGCTCTCTGCTCCTCAGAGCTGCCTAGGACACAGACCAGGGCCAGTTCTGGGTTTGGGCAGAGTGAGTACAGCCCCCCCCCCCCGTGTCCAGAAACAGGCCCTCTTCTTGCTTACCTACCCAGGTGCTCCCATGTGCCTATGTGTCCTGCCCCCATCCACTTGCAGGCTGTCCCGGTGCTTGTGGTCCCGAGCCTGAGTGCCCTTTCAGTGAGGGTGCCAGGTAGTGAGTGCAGCTGGGCGTGCCACTGCCATGACCACTTGGAGCACCTCTGCTGTGTGCACTGCCCACATGCCCTTCTCCAGCAGCACCAGGCAGCTGGGATCCTGGGTGATAAACTCTCTATCGGGCATGGGAAGGACATCAGTGTGGGTGTCAGAAAATGCGGGGTTGTCAGGAACCTGGCAGCTGCCCCACCTCGTGGTATGTTGGCACCAGCCTTGGGATAGACACGCTCCCACCCCAGGAACCATGTGAAAGCTAGAAGCATAGAAACTGCTGCTTAGAATGCAGTCTTATAAGAACATAAGAGGAGCCCTGCTGGATCAGTCCAGTGGTCCCTCTAGTCCAGCCTCCTGTTTCACATGGTGGCCAGCCAGTTCCTCTGCATGGCCGACAGCAGGGCATAGAGGCCGAGGCCTTCCCCTGATGTTGCTTCCTGGCTCTGGGATCCAGAGGCTTAGTGCCCCTGAATGTGGAAGTTCCCTTCAGTCACCGTGACTAGTAGCCACTGACAGACCTGTCCTCCATGAATCTATAAGAAGATAGATTTGCTAAACTTTACGAATTAAAATATTTTTATGCCACTTTTCCCCCCCAGTGGGGATTGAAAGTGGTTTACAATATCATTCTCCTATCCTCCATTTTGTCCTCACAATAACAACTCTGTGAGAGAGACCAGGCTGAGACAGTGACTGGTCCAGGGTCACCCAGGTGAGCTTCCATGGCAGAGCAGGAGTTTGAGCCTAGGTGTCTAATCTTTGAGCCCTTTAAAGTCTAATCTTCCTCCTTGGATGAAGAGCAGGGTTTAAGAGTAATCAGTTAATTAGTTAAAGTTGCCTAAATTTTAAAAAACTGCCATGGGAATACCCAGTTTGGATTAGAGAAGGAGAAATAGCTGTTTCCCCTGGTTTTCCCAGTAGCAACCGAGCTTTGTATATAAGATGCTGTTAACCCTGGAATGTCTAATCACAGCCTGAGTGAGGGGAGGGATTTCTGCTGGGAGAGTGACACATGGAGAAAGGTTTACTTATATACCACGTCGCCAGTCCAAATCAACTTGTATTCAGGACAGGAGATATGAAATTGAGACTTATTTTACATTGATTTTAGACTATCTTAGAACCCCCCCCCCCCCCTTGATTGGTATTCATTCTTTACCTTATCTCCCTTATAAATAAAAGCTGAATGGTGGTGGCATTTTTCTAGAACATTCCACACGCTCCAAAATCAGTTTGCTCTCTGATCTGTCATTCAGAGGGTCTCCCTATCCACTGGCTGCTTTGCCTGAGTCCTGCCACCAACATTCTAAACATTTTGCAGTTCCTCTCCTCCCCATAGCCAGTCAGAACCCAGAGGTTATTTGCATATGCAGCCTCATTGGCCTCTGCCTCGGAACACAGAGGTCGTTTGCATATGCAACTTGATTGGCTTTTGTCTCTAACATTCTAACCAGTTTTGCTGTTCTGAGGTAAAATGTGTCCAATCTCCAGGTGAGGGCTGGAGATCACTCAGAATTACAACTGCTTTCCAGATGGCAGAGATCAGTTCCCCTGGAGAAAATGGTGGGCTCTCTATCCTTATATGCTGCTGAGGTGGCCCCCATATGACAGCCAATGTGACGTAGCAGTCAGGGCTTCAGAGCACGGGAGAGGCTGCAGGTGTGTGGGGGGTGGAAAGCGGAAGAGTGAGGGGGAAATAAAGGTAGGTTGATGATTGGCTGGGAAGGAGATAGGGTTGCCAACTCCAGGTGGGAAATTCCTGGAGATGTGAGGGATGGAGCCTGGAGACGGTGAGGTTTCAGGAGGCATGGGACCTCGGACAGATACAAAGCCATAGACTCCACCCTCCAAACCAACTAGTCCCTTCTGGGGAACCAACGTTGCCAATCTCCAGGTGAGGGCTGGAGATCACTCAAAAATACAACTGTTCTTTAGGTAGCAGAGATCAGTTCCTCTGGAGAAAATGGTGGACTCAGTGTCATTATACCCTGCTGAGGTCGCCACAGCAAATTGACACTGAGTGTCCAAGGCCAGGACACCCGCCCAGAGCCTCTTTCTAGAGGCCGTTGTATTTATTTCCACAATGGGCCTTTTCCCTAGTCTTTTATATATTACTCTTTTCAATGTCAATGCCAATAAAGGTAATTGAATTGTTCAGTCCAAATCTAGGGAACCCACAACTGGAGATCCATTTGTCGCTGTCTTACATCGTACCAAGTTGTACCTTAAGTACAGGTATCCACACCCATCCTACACTATGTTGGACCTTTCTTTCCTCGCCTTCCTCTGCAGTTGAGCTTAAAGGCGTGCTTTTTCTTTCTTCTCAAAGGATCGGGTACATGGATGGCCTAACAATATTTTGGGGTGTTTTGCTTTCCAGTGTGCAAAGGAAAACACCAGGAGCAAGAAGGAAAGGGACAGAGGGAGTCGCTGTTGTGTACAGAACAATTTGTTCAGGATGGGACCCCTGCGAAGGAGGCTGGCACCAGAACCAGCCTGTTGTCTGTGTTCCATACGGTGGTCATAGAAGATGAGTTTAGGAAGATCCTAGAAAACAAAAGGGATCCAGATGTTGCCAAAGAAGAGGATGGGAGTGGAAGCTATTATATAGAGCAAGTATCTAGATCACCTGCTTCACAGCCATCGGGTTTGGATTGTCAGGATTTTACCACTACGTGGAGACTAGTGCCAAATTACTTCAGTGATGCGGACACTGATCCCCCTGTTCCCAGCACTGAGCTGGCCCATGACCTTCACACCCAGCCAGAGTCACAAGGCCGAGCCCAGACAAGCTCCCTTAATATTACAGAAAGGGAAACCAAGAAAAAAAGAAATGGTAGCATTCTTGTGATGTGTTCCCCCAAAGTGTCTTCTGCTGCTGCGGGCGACGGGCCTGGGCGAGAGCAGACAAAGGACGTGAATCAAAACCTCCACTTGAGCCACACCAAGCGCAGGTCATCCAGATATGGTGCAGCTGTTAGCACAGGTCAGCAGTCCTGCAAGCTTTCTTCACTCCAGGTTTCCAAAGGCAACCAGGATCAGACCAAGGAGAAAGAAGGCCCAACAGAAGGCCCACCAGAAGAACCCGTGCCACCTACTCGGAAAAAGACACGGACATATTACAGTGCGGGTAGGTGATGATGGGCAATTTGTCGTATGTGTGGCTGTCCAACCCCTTGATGAGTTCCAGGGGCAGCCACAACAAGGGTTGTCTCTTTGCAGTGACCAAGAAAAGCAAAAGGAGTCATATGTTGAGTTTTGTAACCTCAGTTTATTTACTGATGTGATCTTTGAGCCTGGTGGAGTGGACCAGAACCTGACACAAAGACAGCATCTGTTGTTCCCCAAAGAGTCTGCATCTGCTTGGGGTGTTAGAAGTAGAAATATGAGGTCCAGAGGAACTAGAAAAATTCAGGAAAACCTTCTGTTTTTACTCCATTTGGTTTCCAGAAGACCGATAGGCGGGGGGTGGGATTGGAAAAAAACCTCTTATTTCCTCATTTGTAAAGGTAAAGGTTTCCCTTGCTCGAAAGCCAGTCAAATCTGACTCTAGGGATGCTCATCTCCGTTTCCAAGCCAAAGAGCCAGCACTGTCCAAAGACAGTGGTCTGTGGTCATGTGGCCAGCATGACTTGACGCTGAGGCACACGGAACGCTGTTACCTTCCCACCGAAGCGGTACCTATTTACCTACTTGCAATTTCTTGCTTTCGAACTGCTAGGTTGGCAGGAGCTGGGACCAGAGACAGGAGCTCACTCCGTCATGTGGCACTCGGGTCTCGAACCGCTGTACTACAGACCTTCCGGTCTGCAGCTCAGTGTCTTATCCACTTGAGCCACTTCAGCCCACCATTTCCTCATTTAGAGTAATGTAAAATGCTTTTTAAGGTGACATTTTAAGGTAATAACTTTTTAATGCTTTACTGGCTCAAAATATTTTCTTGTATGTATGCAGTGCAATATATAGGTAAGTACAATTCCTAAGTAGTGTAGACGTCTACGACTCTCATGTTTATTTACAGGATCTCACATTCTTCTCATCCTTTGCAGTCTGTGAAAGAAAGTGATCTGTGTTTGGAATTTTTTGTTTTGTTTGCTTCATCTTCTTCATTTATAGCTCATCTTTCTCACTGGGACTCACTGCAGATTACAAAAATACACCAATCAAGGAGGATTCTAATATGAAAGAACTGAGAACTTTTTTCCCATTCCATGCAAATCTTCAGTTTTCTGAAGTAGACAGATATGAAAATGAAGCTTGAGAACGGAGACCTGTAGATTAGTTAGAAAAAGATTCTGGTTAAACAGATGTCATGTGGCATAGGGTTGCCAACCTCCGGGTGGGGCCTGGAGTTCTCCTGGAATGACAGATGATCTCCCTGGAGAAAATGGCAGCTTCTGGACTCCCTGGCATCACATCCATGCTGAGTTCCCTCCCATTCCCAGGTTCTGCCCTTCCTAGACTCCACCCCAAATCTCCAGGAATTTCTGAAGCTGGAGCTGGCAACCCAGGTTAAAGACGAACAGGTTTATTGTCTCATGAGCTTTTATGGACTAAAGCCCATTTTTTTAGGTCTGATGAAGCAGGTTCTAGTCCATGAAAGTGTCTACTACAATAAAAACTTTCTGTACCTTAAAGTACTACAGGAGTCAGACTCCTGTTTGTTTTTGTTGCAGCAGACTAACATGGCCACCCCATGGAAAGATTCTGATTTCTAAGGAGATAACCTTCTTTTCAAGGATTAACTAGCTAAAATGCACCTGTGTGGACAACAAATGAGAAACATTCCACTGAATGGTAGACAATACGTACATATTTGCATGTTGTATAGGAATATTGCTTCTATATTCACATGCCTTCTCCTGTGATGTCTTTTGATAACATGCTGTGTCTTGTTTCCTGTTGCAAGCCAAATGGTGAGGCCACGTGGCCTCAATAGCCTTGCTATAAACCCACATTCTTTCACACTTTCATGCCAAACGCCAGACCTCATGGCTACACTTTCTGGCCCACTTGCGACCAGTCATGTACACAATGAAGTAGCGGGAGTTTGGGTCAGATGACTGCAGGCGGGGTCCCAAACTTATAGCCTATCCCCACACGCAGCTATGGCAACCAACAATTGGGCACACCCATGCCCACTCGCAATTGGCTGATGGTCACATCTAATTTGTGACTGGAATTGGGGTATAATTGTTCGATCCCTATGGGAGTGAGCTCTTCTTCTTCCTGTTCTCCATTATCTGTTTTATTGCACCTGAAATGCTGCCTCTCGAGAGACAAAGAGTTGCTTTGTAACTTGGAGCACATGGTGTGCAAAAATGGGATTTCCCTTCAAAATCCCTTGGACTATTCTGGACTGTAGATTTTCCTGATGTGGTAACTATGTATCTTCAATGTGTAGTTAAGGCAAATTGCCCTAGCCTTTGTTATTTTTGTAATCTCTGGTAGTCTATGCTAAGCTCTGTACTGAATAAAGATCCTTCTTATTGCTAATTTGTCTGTGATGTTGTAACTGAATTCCAAGTCTAAATCTTGTGCCTAACCCTGACCACATATGCTACCTTGGTTAAGAGTGTGCATCTCTGGATAGAGTTGCTACTGTGTTAAATCCCAGATGCTAACTAAGGGTTGGAATCTCTCCCTTAGGAAAGGCAGGGACTAGTGAAAAGAGGTTCTGGTGGCAAATAGTTGTGAAGACCAGAGATGGTACAGACTGTCTCGTGGCTTGTTGTTTAATGTACTGAAAAGTACAGGATTCCCTACCATCCCTGGACTGGCCTGGGTGGGCTAATCCTGTACACATGTGTTAAAATATTCCAGAATATTTAACGCATGAATTACATACTGAACAGAGATATTACAAATGGAGATGTGAAGGCCTGGAAATTTTCAAGACAATGTGTGTTTTTCTGTTTGTTGTTTGGTTTCCATTTACTTTTTTTTTGTTGTTCCTTATTGAGGGAAACTGAGAAGAAAACCTCCTTTAAAGCCTTTTCTCTTTTGGAATAAGTGAAATGATTTTCAGGACCAAGATTTAGAGTGCAGAATTTCACCATTACAAGTCCCTTGAAGTAAATTAGTGCAGAAGGGCGAACCTTTTCCTAGGGTGGCGCTGCAGAGTTTATAGTAAGAAGAGTTATTATGTAGGGCCATCTACAGCGTTAAAGAATGATCATTTCTGTGTACATTACAGTTATATGTAACACGAGCCTACAAGTTTAATAAAATAAATATAAATATTTTAAGGGATATGTTTTTAGTTATCTGTGTTGGCCTGCAGTAGAACAGCTAGATCCGTCCAGTAGCCCCTTAAGAGACCAAGAAGATTTTGGGGGTAGAAGCCTTTGAGTGTTAAAGCACTCCCTGCGTTAGATGCGAAGGGTATCTAATGAAGGAAGCTTTGACTCTTGAAAACTTACACCCAGAAGTCTGTTTGGACATTATTGAATAGCTGAGCATTTTCTGTGTTATGAAAATTAACTCCAGGTATGCTGCTACCCCTGTTATGAGAGTATAATTCTATGTACAAATAACACTTTATTTTGTTTTCTACAAAATTTAGTTTTCTTTTTTCAGGTTTTGTTTTGCCTACCTCTCAGATGGCAAAAACTAAGATACACGTGCAAAGTTGCCAGAAGCTGTTTGCTGCTTTCTCTCCCGTGTATTAATTGTATTAGCAGTTTTGCTGATAGAAAACTGGCTACGCAATCCTACGCGGTTATTCCAATCTAAGTTCACTAAAATCAGTAGGATTAGACTGGAGTAAGTCTGTAGGGGATTGCACTGTTTAAATTTCACAAATACATTTCACAAATATGCCTAATAATACAATTTTATATTTTGAGTTTAAAATGATACAGTTTGTCGCAAAATTAAATTTACAGTTCATAAGAAAATAATTACTGCACACATTTTGGTTCCCTCCCAAATATCCTCCCATTGCCTCAACATTTCTAGGAATTTACATCTTTTCCATCTGCCTTACAGCACTGTAGATTCTTTTGTTTATTATTATTTAATATTATAGTTGCACTTAGAAGGTGAAGCTTTTTCCTGGACTCCTTCCATTTTGCCTTTTCTGATTCTCTTTGGTTTTTCCCTCTTTTCCTTGTCACCTTGTTTTGTTTAATGGTGCCTCTTCTGCAGAACAGCTAGACGAACTGGAAAAAATGTTCCAAGAAGACCATTATCCTGACAGCGAGAAGCGCAGAGAAATTGCTGCTAGTGTAGGTGTGACACCACAGCGAGTCATGGTGAGCATTCCTCGGGTCAAGTGGTACCCTCTCCCAGAATTTTTACCTGTTCCATCACATGCAGTGTTTGCATGCCTCTCTGTGCCTTAAGATGACCACATCCTTCCTGGCAACCAGCGGGGGGCGGGGGGGGACTTACTAGCAGCGGGGGGAAGCCTAGGCCAGCATCACAGCAGTGACATTACTTCCGGCACTCACTGGAAATGATGTCGTCACATGGCCGGAGACGTCACTGTGGTGTCAGCCAAGGCCTTCCCACACTGCTGGTACGTCCCCCCACTGGTCAGTTGATTGGCAGCTGGGGTGAGGGATCCCTGTCCTTGGCAGGGGCCTGGAAACCCTGCTGTGCCTCCACTGCAATTGGGAAATATAATGGCCTATAAAATGGGGACATTTTGTGCTTGCTTCCTGAAAGTTGTCAGGGAAGATCCCTTAAATCGGTGATACTCACTCAGTGGCTGGGAGCTATGTGTGGCTCTCTGACATACTGGTGCCACTGGTGGCTCTTCTAAACTGCTCCCCAGGGTGGTATTTGCTTCAAGTCCCGGGAAATTGGGCAAGGCCATTGCTCAGAAGGGCTTGTGGCTGATGGGTGGCTTTGCATCTTGAAACGGTCGAGGTCCTGGAGGGGACAGGTAAGCTGCACACTGCCCTGAGTTGCAGGCCTTGTGCTAGGGATGGAAGGGCTCGTCGATAACACTCTGTCACCCTTTCCTGCAGTCTCTGCACTCTCATCGCAGGACCCAGCCATCTGTCAGGAGGAGAGGAAGCTGGCCACAGAGAAGGGAGGGTAAAGCCACCACCGTGGCAGCCACCAGGGGAAAGAGCTAACGGACCACAAAGGGGCGGTAGTGGTGATTTTAACTCTTTTTTCAAAAGCCAGCTTGGTCTCCTTCAGGCACCTTGGCAATCTCACTCTCTTTCCTGAGCTCCTGTGCCTCATGCTGAGGAGAGAGCAGGAAGGCAGAGACGGAAAGCCCTTCCCCTCACTCGGGACAGGTAAGGGCTGGCTAAGGTTCAGGACACAGCCCTACATGCTCAGAGGTACTCTGTTAATTTAAAATGTGTTATTGTGTGTCTGTGTTTGCCCTGACCTGGGTGGTCTCATCAGCTCTGAGAAGCTCAGCGAAGTCGGCCCTGGCACATACTTGGATTGGGAGAGCACAAGGGAGCCCGGGGTTGCTCCTCCGAGGCAGGCAATGATGGCAAACCACCTCTGAAGATTTCTTGCCTTGAAAACCCTTATGGCCGTTGCAGGTGATCTGCAACTTGACAGCTTTTTCTGTCCCCATGTCTGTGTTTGACAGGGTGGCACACAGTAGTCGTGAAGCTCCTTAGACTGGTAATAAATATGAATGTGGCTCTTTGTGAGCAGTGAACCAAGCACCGTTGCCTTCGGGGTCTTAGTAGACCAGACACTGAACATGAGACAGCAGTGTGATGTGGTAGCTAAAAAGGCAAATGCCATTTTGGGCTGTATCAACAGAAGTGATCACATTGCTTTACTCTGCTCTGGTTAGACCTCACCTAGAGTACTGTGTTCAGTTTGGAGCACCACAGTTTATGAAGGATATAGACAAGCTGGTTAATTTAAAATGTGTTATTGTGTGTCTGTGTTTGCCCTGACCTGGGTGGTCTCATCAGCTCTGAGAAGCTCAGCGAAGTCGGCCCTGGCACATACTTGGATTGGGAGAGCACAAGGGAGCCCGGGGTTGCTCCTCCGAGGCAGGCAATGATGGCAAACCACCTCTGAAGATTTCTTGCCTTGAAAACCCTTATGGCCGTTGCAGGTGATCTGCAACTTGACAGCTTTTTCTGTCCCCATGTCTGTGTTTGACAGGGTGGCACACAGTAGTCGTGAAGCTCCTTAGACTGGTAATAAATATGAATGTGGCTCTTTGTGAGCAGTGAACCAAGCACCGTTGCCTTCGGGGTCTTAGTAGACCAGACACTGAACATGAGACAGCAGTGTGATGTGGTAGCTAAAAAGGCAAATGCCATTTTGGGCTGTATCAACAGAAGTGATCACATTGCTTTACTCTGCTCTGGTTAGACCTCACCTAGAGTACTGTGTTCAGTTTGGAGCACCACAGTTTATGAAGGATATAGACAAGCTGGAACATGTCCAGAGGAGGGCAGTGAAGATGGTGAGGGGCCTGGAGACCAAGTCCTATGAGGAAAGGTTGAAGGAGCTGGGTATGTTTAGCCTAGAGAGGAGACAACTGAGAGGGGATATGATAACCATCTTCGGGCACTTGAAAGGCTGTCATATAGAGAAGATGGTGCAGAGTTGTTTTCTGTTGCCCCAGAAGGTCGGACCAGAGCCAACGGGCTGAAATTAAAACAGAAATGTTTTCGGCTAAACATGAGGAAGAACTTCCTGACAGTTAGAGCAGTTCATCAGTGGAATAGGCTTCCTCGGGAGGTGGTGGGCTCTCCTTTGGAGGTTTTTAAGCAGAGGCTAGATGGCCATCTGACAGCAATGCTGATTCTGTGAACTTGGGCAGATAACGAGAAGGGAGGGCAGGAAGGGTTGCCTCAGTAGTTAGTCCTTGTGGCCCTTTCTTACATGCCCAGGGATATGCTGATCACCATTTTGGGGTCAGGTAGCAATTGTTCTCCAGGACAGTTTGGCCAGGGATCCTGGAGGGTGGTGGTGGGTTTTTTTGGGTTTTTTGCTCTCTTCTGGGTATAGAGCAGGGGTCGCTGGCAGTGGGTGGGGGGAGGTATTTGTGAATTTCCTGCATTGTACAGGGGGTTGGACTACATGACCCTGGAGGTCATCTTCAGGGTCATCTAGTCCAGCTCCCTGCACAATGACTCTTAAAAAGTACAGTCCATGAGAATTCATTCCCAGTTGGGGGGGGGGGGGGAGTTGAAACCAATGGAGATGGATAAAGAGAGATGAGCAAACAAGGATTTAAAGTGAACAAAACCCAAATGTTGCATACCATCCTAGTGACAACAGTCCTGAAATCCAGTGGATGGTCTGCACTGTTAACTTGTCATAACCTCCCATTTCCTTACAAACAGCAGTTTGGGTGTTTGCATGGTAGTAAAGGAGAGATGGGGGTGCAGACAGAGTGTGTGTGCATTTCTTTCTCTTTTTTTAACCCCCTCCCCCCCCCTTTATTAGGTCTGGTTCCAGAATCGCAGAGCAAAATGGAGAAAAATAGAAAAGCTAACAGTGAAAGTCCCCAAGAAGTGCCCGTCGATTTTGTCAGTAGGCCCTCAAGAGGGCGCTCAAGGGTGAGAAGCCTCCATCTCAAGTTGAAGACAGTTTTACGAGAACTACAAGTGGCTATCGCTCCCCTTATAAACAGGCATTTCTCCCCCCCCCCTTTTTTTGTTCAACTAGTTTGACAATTTTTTTGGGAAAGGTACAAAACTCTGCAAAGCTTGTTTATCGGAAGCGATAGCAAGGCAAAGGGGATGCACCTTGTGTTAGGCTATATTCTAGAGGGAATATGACATAAGAAGAAAAGTTTTTATTTTTGATACATAAAACATTTTCCCCACTATCACTTCCAACTTTTTTTTTTACAGTTAAATATATTTTGAAGATCCATTCATGTTTTAACTGTCAGCCAAGCAACAAACTCTGTTCGGTGTGCCTCCCTCTGGAGTACATGTGTGGAACAGTATTTACCTGAAAAGTAATTATGACATAATGCAACAATAATTGCTTCTGTACTTCCACACATAAACTGATTACCACCAATCCTCTTCCAGTAACGAATTGTGGGGCAAGTGCCCCAGCTTGGTTGGGAAGGGGCATTTGTGCCCTACATCACTTCCATGGTTTCCCTCGCCCCCTACTCCTTTTTGCCCCATACCGCTCCTGTTTCATCCCTATATTACTGCCTTAGCAGCTGTTTCTGAAGTATTCTGAATTCTGTTTTATGATACTAAAAAGTTTGGCAGGGAGAAGTTGGTAGGAAAGTTGGCATTTTCAAGAAAAAGGAAAGGAAAGTTTGTGTATTAGAATAATTGGGGGGGGGGGGTCAACAGTGGGAGGGCTTATAATGTCCTGGCCCCACTGCTGGACCTCCTGATGGCACTGGTATTTCTGGCCACTGTGTGACACAGAGTGTTGGACTGGATGGGCCTTTGGCCTGATCCAACATTGGCGTCTCTTATGTTCTTATGTTCTTAATTGAGGTGCTCCCTATGTAAGGAAAGCAACAGGTGCTTCCTGTCAAGGGAGCTGAATGACCACCCCAGAAAGGTTTACATTTTGCTTTACTCTGAATGTGATGTTTATGCTTACAGGATATGTCTGTTGCCTGTGCCCCCACTCCCTGACATGGCACACAGTCAGCCTGCTGCACTCCAGATGGATTCTGCACTTCCAGGCTTCTCAAGCGTGCTCAGCGGCCAGCCGGAACCTCTGGCCTCTACAACAGGTGAGACTTGTGTGGCCTCTAGACTGATGGTTTTGAATGTGGTTACTCCTTGCCATTGCAACTCTGCTTTGCTTTCTTTATTTCTTTCCTTCCTTTTGTCTATGACAATAAAGGGATGTTTGATGCGTCACAAAACTTTGCTGCTAAATATTTACCTACTAGGAATAAGGCCCGTTGTGGAAATAAATACAACAAGATCTAGAAAGAAGCTCTGGGAGAGTGCTTTGGCTTTGGGCAAACAGTAGTGACCTCAGCAGGGTATAATGACAGAGTCCACTGTTTTCTCCAGAGGAACTGATCTCTGCTACCTGAAGAGCAGTTGTAATTGTGAGTGATCTCTAGCCCTCACCTGGAGATTGGCAACAATTGTTACCCAGGACGAAATGGCTGGTCTGGAGGGTGGAGTCTATGGCATTCTACCTGTCTGAGGTCCCACCCCTCTGCAAACCCCACCCTCTCCAGGCTCCACCCCTCAAATCCCCAGGAATTTGTCAGCATGTAGTTGGCAACCCCATCTCCTTCCCAGCTAACCATCAACCTACCATTATCTGCCCCTTTGACTTCAGCTGACTTCTGCCCTCCCTTCTGCAGAGCAGTTGTAATACTGAGTGCTCTCCAGCCCTCACCTGGAGATTGGCAACAATGGTTCCCTATGTGGGACTGACTGGTTTGGAGGGTGGAGTCTATGGCAGTGTACCTGTCTGAGGTCCCACCCCTCCTCAAACCTCACCCTCTTCAGGCTCCATCCCTCAAATCTCCAGGAATTTCCCATCTGGAGTTGGCAACCCTATCAGGACTGGCCCCAATGTGTTTTCTCCCAAAGGCCAAAGTAGGTGACAGGACCAAGCTTAGTTGCCTACCAACAGGCACTGAGGGGAATGTAGGGTTGCCAGCTCTAAGGAGGGAAATACCTGGAGGTTTGGGGGGTGGATTCTGTAGAGGGCCGGGCGACGGAGGCATCGGCCTTCTGTCGCCCGCCTTGCCCCCCCAATCTCGGCCCGG
>NW_015164222.1:215921-282088 GCF_001447785.1 Gekko japonicus
CTGCCTAGGGAAAGGGCAGTCTTTCCCTGCAGTGGGAACCAAAGCAGCTGACATCATTCTCCTCTCCCCCGTATGATCCGCACAACAACCCTGTGAGGTATGTTAAGGTTGAAAGTGTGTGAATGGTCCATAATCCCCCAGGCAGCTTTTAAAACATGAACCTGGGACCTGCACACCATCCTCTGAAGCGCTCTCAGGTACATATCTGTGGCAGAAATGGGGTGACTGCTGGCACCGTTTCCTATCATTTTTTGCCTTGTGGTATTCTGCTTGTGGTGTGATCTGTCTTTTTTGTGGTGTGGCATGATAGTGTTATTGGGTTTGTTTCTGTTGAAGGGGAAGTGATGTGTTGTGAGTGAGGACATTTTTTACCTCAGAATATAGCAGGTCCCATATGCCAACTGTCTTGCAGAGGGGGGGAGGGAGTTTGAGGTGTGGAATGGAGTGAAGTCCAATCAGCTTCCATATGCAAATGACCTTGAAACGCTGGCCCAATCAGAGAAGAGTGGGCTGAAGCGGCCCAG
Source organism: Gekko japonicus (assembly GCF_001447785.1). Lineage (NCBI taxonomy): Eukaryota > Metazoa > Chordata > Lepidosauria > Squamata > Gekkonidae > Gekko > Gekko japonicus. The sequence goes on from NW_015164222.1 coordinate 216,446, forward strand.
CCGTAGAAGCCCCGTCCCTGCACTCAGTCTGCAGATGGTCCTCTCCTGTCAGAGGCCCAGAGCAGACTGACCTGAACACTCTGGCCGGGGCTGACGTGAGCGGGACTACACAAAGCAGCCAGGCAACCCAGCCAGCATCTTCTGACTGACAGTTCAAGCCTCCAAACACTGTTGGTGTGAATTGGAACGTTGGGCCCCACTACGACTTTATATATAAGGGAGAGATGTTTTATGTTATAATTGATAACATAGGGCAAAAATTGAAAACACATGAGAAAATAGTAGAATATTTTGAGTAGGTTGTTATCGTGGTTTCCGAAGCTACCACATTATGCATCTTTTCATATATTTTAAAATCAATATGTTGTCGAAGGCTTTCACAGCCGGAGTTCATTAGTTGCTGTAGACTTTCTGGGATGTGTGGCCGTGGTCTTGGCATTGTAGAACCTGACGTTTCACCAGTAACTGTGACTGGCATCCTCAGAGGTATAAACACAGAAGGATGGAATACTCAAGGTGAGAAGAAAATGGTAGGCAGGTAATTTATATCTACTCCAGAAGGTGGGTAGGGCTGAGTCATGGTCTTGTAGGAGTTTCCCAGGCTATGGAAATCTACAGCAACTAATATTTTTAAATCAATGATTGCCCTTAATATCTGTAAAAATTGCCCTCTGTGTTGTGTTTTTATCATTTTATTTTCTTCTCTTTTTTCCCTTACCCCCTTTCTTTGCTCTGTATTCCTATAAAAAGTTAAAAATAAAGTAAAAAAAAACCTTCGCTGCTAAATGTACCCAGGACATAGGGACTGCAGGCAGCAGAGGCTTAACCATATGCCCACTTCGGGTGGCAGTCTCCCAGCTGTCTGGCTGTCCCACCTGCCCTTGCATCCAGGCCAGCAGGAGAATGTGGGGAGAGGAAATGATGTCACACAACATGTTGAAGCCACTTCCTGTGGAAAACCTCGGTCTGACATAAGTGCATCAGGTGATGCTCTGGAATTCCCCCCAAACTGTATGGAGGTGGAATTCCAGAGCATCGCTTGGTGCACTGACATCACATCTGGCTGTTGTCCCAGAAATAGTACTAACACGTTGTACGATGTCATTTCCGCTCCTTGCCCTGCATCCAAAGCTCTCAGGTTTGCTAGGTGACAGCTTGCCAACTGTGGTAGATGCGTATCCTTCGTCTTCATTTGCCCGAATCACATTTACCTTTTTAGGTGTAAATGCCAAACACCTATTAAATGTGAACTAGAAAAACTTAATCTATGAACTGGCCCACTCTGACCTGGGTGGCCCAAGCTAGCCCGCTCTTGTCAGATCTCAGAAGCTAAGCAGGGTTGGCCCTGATTATTTATTTACTTACTTATCTTTTGGGATTTATATCCCACCCTCCCCCACAAGTGGGCTCATGGTGGGTTATAATACACTAATAAACACAGATAAAAAACAGTATCCATACAATCCAATTTAAAAAAACAAGAAACAGATTAACACATGATGGTGAGCTAAAAAAATTGACAGAATCAACACATCCTGGGAGCGTGGTGTAGATGTGCGCGGCAAACCTGCATAATCATCAGGTGGACCGAGGCCAATGCCTACGGCATAAGTTGGTACAGTGCATGATTTAAGCTAATTTGTGCAGGGGAGGTCAATGGAATCAGACATCCGCCACATCAACGTAAAGCTTGGTGGAATATGAAAAGTACTCGGTTCGATACATTATGACTCGGACAACGACATAAGGAACACGCGTTTACTCAGTACTTCACACTACAAAAGACAAAGACAAATGGCCAAGTGGCCAACTATATACATATCCAAGGGAACTCCCCTGGATCCCATTTGGGGGGTTTGAATCTCCCGCCAAGGTTTCTATTGGTTCCCCTATTGGACCATAGGAGCCTAGCTTCTATTGTTCTTTAGGAATCGAGCTCTGCATGCCTGGCCACCACCTGGTGGCGGTTCCCAGGACACAACACCCCTCCCCACATAGTCCGTCCCCACCTGGGTAACGTAGTCTCTTAAATACACAAGGGCCCGGTGCTCTCTCAGGGAGCAGCGAGGAGTTGGCACTGGCTCCGGGGTACCAGCGGCCGGGGCGGTGCCTTCCAAGGACTCGGTGGTCTGCAGTACCGGCTGTGGAAGCACTGCCTCTGTTGCCCCTGGAGTGGGGTCCCACAGTTGGGTGTCTCGAGTGCGGGGACATTCTAGTTCTGCCCCTGCCTCCGGCGGGCTCGCTGCTCCTACCGCTGGTCCGGGGAGTCCTTCCTGGCACCGTCTCAGCTGGTCAATGTGTTTTTTCAGTACTTGACCGTCTTCTGTGGAGACCTCATAAGAGACCGGCCCGGTGACTCCCACTACCCGACCTGCTATCCATTCGGACCCTGCGCCGTAGTTCCTCAGGTAGACTGGGTCCCCTGGAAAGAATCCCCTTGGAGTGTCCCTTACCTTGACCATCTTCCTCACGTCGGGTGCGCGGTCGGGGTGCAGCCGATCCAGCACCGTCGCTGGTCTCCGCCCCATCAGGAGTTCGGCAGGGCTCTGGTCTGAGACAGGGTTGGGTGTCGTCCTCTACGCCAGGAGGAATTGGGGCAGTTGGAACTCCCAATCGCCGTCCGTGATCCGGCGGAGGGCCTCCTTTGCGGTCCGGACCATCCTCTCTGTCCGTTGGTCACGGGATGGAATGGGGCCGACCGGATATGCCGTATCAGGTAGCCCTGCAGGAACGCCTGGAATTTGGCCAATGTAAAAGCTGCTCGATTGTCAGATGCTAGGGTGTCGGGCAGGCCATGTGTGGCGAAGATGTTGCGGAGGGGGCATATCACCACCTTTGACGAAGTGGTGGGCACCGGGCTTGTCTCCGACCACTTGGAGTACAAGTCTACCGTGACCAGGAACAAAAACCCTAGGAAAGGCCCCGCAAAGTCTATGTGTAGGCGGGACCAGGGTTTCCGGGTGGACTCCCAGGACAGGGTGGGGGCGCGGGGTGGATTAGCCCTGACTTCCTGGCAGGCCTGGCATCCCCAGACCCACCCCTCAATCTCCAGGTCTATTCCCGGACACCACACACAACACCGGGCGAGTGCCTTCATTCGCAGTACTCCTGGGTGAGCCTCATGTAGGGCGTGCAGCACCCCGGACTGTAGGGCCCTCGGGACCACGACTCTGTCCCTTGAGACCCGAACTGTAGGGCCCTCGGGACCACGACTCTGTCTCAAGTCCAGCCCTTGATAGCCGACAGCTCATTCTTCCGTGTCACGAAAGTTGCGTACTCTGGTCCCGGAGAGGCCGCAGGCCACCCCCTCACCACCCAGGCCAGAACCCGGGAAAGTACGGGGTCCGGGGCGGAACGGGCCGCCACGTCTCTGGCCTGAAGTGGTTGAGCTGGGAGGCTGTCCACCACCAAGACCTCCGGAGCTGGAGCCGGATCTGAGTCCACGGCCGGCAGGGGCAGCCTACTCAGGACGTCCGCATGTCCCATCGCCTTGCCCGGGCGGTAGTCCAGGCGATACTGGTAGCCGAACAGGAACAATGTCCATCATAGCACGCGGGGCGACAGGACCTGGGGCGTTTGCTTGTCGGCCACGAAAAGGCCAAGTAGGGGCTTGTGATCAGTCACAATCATAAAGGGGCAGCCGTACACGTAGTTATGGCACTTCTTAACCCCCACGACTACCGCCAGACCCTCTCGGTCAATTTGCGCGTAGTTGTGCTCGGCGGCCGAGAGGGTCCTAGAATAATAAGCCACGGGCACTTAACAGCCATCGGGGAGGATTTGCCCCAGCACCACTCCCACCCCGTAGGGGGAGGCGTCACAGGCTAGGATGACCGGCAGGGACTCATCGAAGTGCACAAGCACCGCATTGGAAATGAGAAGCGCCTTCACCCCCCGGAATGCCACTGCCTCTTTGGGGCCCCAGGACCAAGGGGTGGACTTGTCTAGAAGGCGGTGGAGTGGCTCCGCCACGGCCGCCTTATGTGGCAGAAAGGTGTGATAAAAATGTATTGGTCCCAGGAAAGCCTGTAACTCCGCCTTGCACTTGGGCGCCGGGGCCTTGACAATAGCCTTGACCTTATCCTTAGCTGGGTGCAGGCCCGCCTCGTCGACCTGGTACCCCAAGAAGTCCACTTCCGACACCCCGAGAAGGCATTTTTCCCGCTCACAAGTGAGGCCAAGACATTGCTCACGACAGGCACTGGGTATGAGTGGTCGGCCAGCGCTTGGTTGAGGGTGCACTTACAATCCGCGCAGATGCGGATTTCCCCATTAGGCTTGATGGGGGTCACTATCGGAGTTTCCCATGGCGCGTGCGATACGGGTTCCAGAACGCCCTGCGCCACCAGCTTATCCAGTTCCGCATCAATCTTGGGCCACAAGGAAATGGGGGCCGTGCGAAACCATCTGCATATGTGGGCTACTTTGGGGTCTTGCTGTAGGGAGACCAGGGGCCCTTTATAACACCCCAGTGCCCCATCGAAAACCACGGGGAACTCCTGGCAAATCTTCCCGAAATCCCTCAGCAAGCATTTATTTATTCCCCCAACCGTTATGCCCAACGGCTCAAACCATGAGCGGCCCAGGAGACTAACTAAGTTACCCACCACCACCACTAAATTCAATTTCCCCGCAAAGCCCTTATACTGCACCCGGAAAGTCCCCTCTCCCCAAATCGGAACCGGGTTCCGCTGGAAGTCCACCAAGTTCAGGGACGCAGGTCACAGGCGGGGCCCGCCATTAAGACACAGTGTCTTCATTGTGTCCACCAATATGATGGACGCCGCTGACCCCGAGTCTACTTCCATCGATCATGGGGCCCCCTGGATCCGGACTTCGACCTGGAACCCTGGGGAGGGAGAGGACCCTGGAATCTGCAGAACCTGAAAGGCCTTCTCTGTCAAGTGGTAGAGGTCGCTGCCATCCGCAGTCTCATGTGACGTATAATCCTGATGGCGAGGCGGCTGTTTGGTACGGTTGCCGGTGCCCTTTGACCGGCAGACACGGGCGATGTGTCCCTGCTTGCCGCATGTGTGGCACTTGGCATCCCGGAACCTGCAGGTCTTTCTCTCATGGTTGTCTCCGCAGCTGGGGCTCTTTCCCGAGGGCTGGTTAGCGGCAGACCCGCAGAGGTGTTGTTGTGGCCAGACGGCCCGAACTCCCTCTTTGTCCGAGTTCTCCGGACTCGACTGGGCCCCTGCGAAGTGGGCTGTCCTGGGTTTTTTATACAACAAGGAAGCAGAAAGATTAAACCTGCTGGGTAAATTTTCTGGGGGGCCCAGAAAGTAGTTTTAGGGCTGGCCTCTTACTTTTGTTTTTAAAGAAGGAAATATCTTCTCATGCAAGCTGGAAAGAAACGGTAGTAGGTGTTTCATGCCTCCTCCTGATTTCCTCACAGATGTCATTTCTCATTGTGCTTCTTTGAAGCCAGGACTGAATCCTGAATGTGGCTCTTCGTTCCTTGTTCATCGAAGGTCACAGCAAGAGCTATAGTACAGTATATAGTATAGCTATATGCTCCGATTTCATATCGTTGGAGCAAATGCAACCTGGGTCTATTTCTTTATTTCCCCCTAGGGCTATATTTTCAGCAACAGAATTACTTACTAATGTTTTCCTGAAACAGCACTTAAACACCCACCTGGGATGCTGATGGTTCCCCTAGGAATGTTTCTGGCTCTTTCTCGGAATGGCTTTGTTCTTGATAGTTCCAGGTCTTTGATGTCGAATAAGCAGAATGGTAGAGGCCTGAGTTAGGTCTGTTGTTTTGAGAGCCAGTTTAGGCATTGGGCCGCAGAGACATGCTGGGAATGGTGGTGGGGCCTCTTATTTGTGCTTCAGCTGGGCTTTCCTAAGTGGAACCATGCGATCGATGTTTTGTGGAAGCCTAACAGAATTCCGCAAAAGATGCAGCTCTCTCAGACCAAGGAATATATGGATGATTTACTTGTCATGCAGACAACCTTGTTAGCCGCCTTGAGCCTGCGGGGAGGGCGGGATAGAAATCCAAATAAATAAATAATAAATAATAAACCTTGTTCTTGTTTTGGTGCCAGTCATGTTCCTCACAATATAAACGGAAATTACCAAAGCTTCGAACATCTGAACTAAACGTGGACGCTGGTTAAATGGAGAAGCACTTCCTGATTTGCAAGATGGTGGGGGTTTTGTTGTTGTTTCTGTGGACACCCCATTTTCTTTACGAATACCTTGTGGAAAAGTTGATCCAACAAAGCTTAAATGCATACCTGCAGAAAAGCTATACACATGGTCAGGTGTTCCTTTGAAGTTTCCACTGCACCTTCTTGCTCCACTTGAAGTGACAAGGTGTTTTTCAGTTTAACTTGTAAACATTTAAGCTGGGAAGTGTGCATTGCCCTCCTCAGCATGGGTTGAAATTTTCCAAGAATCATCTCTTTCTTCAACAATTCCTTCTTTTGTTTTTTCCATTATGGGCTCTGAACTACCTGAAAGTCCCTTATGGTATATGTGCAAGAGCTCTGCACCAACACATAGGCAACTTGTGTGGTGTGTGCTGGCACATGTTGACAGACTGTATGGTGGTGTTCAGTGGAATCATGGGATCCAAGCAACAGTCAGAGTTTGCTGGTGCAGTTATGCCATTAGGATCTGGGAGAAGTTCAGGGAGTCATTACTAGAGTATAGATTTGCCAGCACTGGGTTGGGAAATACCTGGATATTTTGGGGGTAGAGCCTGAGGAAGGCAGGGTTTAAGGAGGAGAGGGACTTCAGTGGGGTGTAATACCAGAGTCCACCTTCCAAAGCAGCCATTTTCTCCAGGTGAACCAATCTCTGGGTGCGTTCAGACGGGGCGTTTACAACGGTACAGGTGCCGGTTGGAATCGGTGTACTTACCGGTGTTCACGTGGCGAACATCTGCCTTCCGTCCCTAACCGTTGCGAAGAGCTTTAAACCGTTGTATTCTGCCACTAGGTCCCCAAGTGGTGGTATCCTGAGTGCAACGGTTGTAATCGCTTTACCCCTCCGTCTGATCGCTCTCTACCATTGTAGAGCCACTTCCGTTCGGAAGCCTGAGGCTTCCGATTTTCGCCCGCCATTTTTTTTTAAAAAGTCGCCGATATGCGCTTGGGCAAAGCTTTGCCCCGGCGTTTGTTAAAAAAAGAAGAAGAAAAGGTCCTTAGTTTAACGTTTTAGAGGAGTCCGGAACCTCAGGGAGGCCAGTTTGCTCTTTAAACTTTAAAGGTAAGTCCTCTCTTCAGGGCATGCTTTTCTGGACGGGTTGTTTTGTGCATGCGTGAAGATCGCCATTCTGTGGATGGCTGCCTATGCGCAGGCGCAAACTGACGCCCGCTGTGTGTGAACAGGCATACAGCGATGGGCTCCGCAGACAGGAGGTAAGTGTGATCGCGTTTCAGCTGGCATAAACTGCAACGATTACAACCGGTACAGTTTATGCCGGCTGAAACGCCCCGTCTGAACGCACCCTCTGTCACCTGGAGATCAGTTGGAATAGTGAGAGATCTCCCTCCAGCTACCACCTGGAAGTTGGGAACTCTACTAGGGTATCAGGGACTTCTCACAGCAGCCTCTCTTGCAGTCCTAAGGAGGGAGATGAGTCTTCTTACTCCTACTATTTTATATTAATAAGCTTTCTTTGTCATCCCTCCTGCTGGGAGAAGCCCTCTACCTCAAGCTCCATCACAGAGCTCCAGTTCTCCCGTGACTAAAGGCATGATGGGATTTTAATTTTTTTTTTACAAAAATAAATTATCAACATAATTGAAAGAAAGCAGACTGAAATTCCATCTACATCCTTGTTGACAAGATAGTTAAGCAGTGTTCAAATCCATCAATAAATATTTAGAAGTTAGTATTGTTAAAAATAAACACATGCTTTATGAATATACAAAAGTTTTTTGTTACAAAAACATTTACTTTACAAATATGTTTCTTAATCTTTACACAAGGAAGACGGTATAAAAGATGGGGGGGGGAGAAAGTGTATTTGAGAAAGGAAAGAGGAAAATGAGGGAACATTATTATCTACAAAGATAAGGGGTTTTTTTAAGTTTTTTTCTTCAGACTAGGAACAGTGTCCACACACAATTCTGATTGGGATTCTTCAGCCCTCCAAAAGCCTAGTGAGAAGGCAGAAAGGGTCTGTTCTTGCTTGCCCCCGACCCCCAAAGTGGGGCTAAAGTCACTTCAGAGTTCTCCAAAACTGAAAAGCAACTAGCTCAAGCTGGTGGATCCCAAAGGTCTGCCAAAAAAGGTAATTATATCCCTCATATCTTGGCCTGCTTTTATTTTTGCTGTAATGGTAACAAAGGCCAGTATGCTGTGCTCTTGCTCCGGCTTTCCACACAGGTGCCCTGAAGTCGAACTGGTTTCCCGTGATCTATTTTATAGGGGTGTGAAGCCTTTCAGAATTTCTCTCTCCAGTTTTTTTTAGCTCTCACTGGATTGAACAGCCTGTTCTGTCCTCCCTCCCACATTTTAACTTTCCCCACTAGAGCATTTTCAGCGTTCCCCAGGCAAGTTGCTAGAGCATCTGCTTGGCATGCAGAAAGTTCCGAGTTCAGTCTCCAGCCTCTTCAGCTGAAAGGCGATGTGAAGCACTTGAGACCGTGAGAGCCGCTGCCAGTCTGAGTAGACGATACTGACCCTGACGGACCAATGTTCTGATTCAGTATAAGGCAGCTTCATGTGTGTTCAGCTTTTTTATTTTTATTTTTTATTTTTGGTTAATTTACAGAGATGTATTTTTCTGCATGCCTGGAGGACTCCCAAGTAGAGATTCCTGCCTTGTTTGTGGGTGACCCAGTGTTGCCCCTTTCATTATCTACATGAGGGCCAGCCAATTTACAATTAGATCTTTAAGTTATTTAAAACTAGGGATTGCGTTTGGTATAAACGGAACCGAATAAATACCTGAAAAATACCTTAGCGGTATTTTGGGGGTATTTATTCAGCCAATTACAGATCAGGGATGTAGACATAGATGGAATTTCAGATTCTTTCAGTTACGTTGTATATTTTAAAAAATCCCATCATGCCTCTGAGGCAAACATTTAGTCACAGTAGAACTGGAGCTCTGTATGATCTGTATTCAGCTACCAATGTGGCTCAGCCCGAAAAAAGCAAATTGGGGGGAGCTGTTATTCAGGCGAGCCAGCCTCAGCTGAAGTGGCACGGAGCTGTGAGTTCCGAACCACCCCAGCTGGTCTCCTTTTGCCGCTCCGAGCTCAAGAGAGGATCACCTGGGGCGGCACAGAGCTCACCGCTCCGTGCGGCCATTACTGGGGCTGGCTGGCTCCCCAGCTGATCCTCCTTTGCCCCCAGCCTTGGCAGGGGCTCTGCCCTGTTAATGTTTTTATATTATTCCCATGTTATTACTGTTTTAATCCCTTTTATATCAGAATTGTACTGTTTTACTGGCTCCTGCTGCAATAAATTAGATTGAATTGCAGGGGCTCTGCTGGGCAGCCTGGTTCAAACTGGTTCAAGGCCAGCTCTGCTTAGCTTCCGAGATCGGACAAGATGAGGCTGTCCTGGGCCAACCGTTCTAACTGCCATTAAACCAGGTTGTGTAGCAGCCCGGTTTCTCACCACTGACGTGTGTTCCTCCTTCTGTTCCTTCACACGTAGGGCTTTTTCACACCCAAGTTTTTGCTCTGGCGTTGCATCTTAACTGTGCTGGCTTCCCCCCCCACACACACACACACATGCAGTTGTTGTTCTACCACTTTTGTGGTGGTCTGAAAACACAAGAGGGAAAAGTAAAAATTGGAGGGGGGGACAAAAGGAGAATCAATGACTAGCAAAAACAAATACGGTTAAGAAGACAAGCTGGAACAAAAACGTGATGCGTAAAAGCCCCCCAAACGTACTGTCCAGAACGTTTTGTAGAAAAAGAGGTGCAGGAGCTCATTAGCATAACTTATTAGCATAACTTATTTGCATCTGCCACACCCTCTGACATCACCGTAAGTGTTTCAGAAGGCAACACCCACCACTCTGGCTCCACTGGACTGTTTTGGATTGCTAGCTATGGGGGGGGGGACATGCAGATCTGCCCTCACAGAGGAGGGAGAGCTTGTACCTGAAGGTGGGCCGGGGGGGGGGCTCTACAACACCTAGTTGTTTCTTGCTCCTCATGGCCCGACTGAGGACTGCTGGGAGCAGGGGGCGGGGCTGGTTGCATGTGCCTGTCCCCTGAGCTCCTTACTACCGGAGCTCCGCTCCTGTGTGCTCCTGCAGGAAATGACCCCTGGTTCTGTCTAGAAATTTCCATCACCGCTATTAAGCCTAAATTTTGTTACCTCTTTTGGCTTTGTGGAGCCGGTGGGAACATTGAATACGCTTTTCTGTCAAGGGAAACAGTAAAGTTCCTCAGCTTGTTATAATGCCTGAGAGGTGGAGTGCAGTTGAGAGCAGAGGAGAATTGCTTGTGCACGTCCTGCCCCAGTCCCCTCAACTCTTCCCTGGCTGCAGTTTCAAACGTATGTGTGTAGAGTGCTGGTGGGGCTGGAGGAAGGCGCTCATGCATGCCCAGCTTTATTTAGCTTGTCTCCACGCTCCTGGCTTTACCATATAATTACGGCCTGATGAAGGGTCAAAACGGAGATTTACCTGGAGCATCCATTGCCATGGTTAATACTATGTGGTTAACCTCATGTACTGTGGTTTAGTTTCACATTTTTAAAATTTAACTTGTACTGCATCTTTAAAGAATGGTCAATAAGAGGGTTTTTTTTTCTTTTTCCAAAAACAATTTATTAGGATATATTATTAAGTGGAACTTTTGTGCACAACCTCCAGGTGGTGGCTGGAGACCGCCTGGTATTACAGCTAATCTCCAGGCGACAGAGATGAGTTCACCTGGAGAAAACAGCCGCTTTGGAAGGCGGACTCTATGACGTTATACCCACTGAAATCCTTCCGTTCCCCAAACCCCACCCTCCTCAGTCTCCACCCCCAAAGTCTCCGAGTATTTCCCATCCCAGAGCTGGCAACCCTATTGGTGTCTAAGACAATTTGTAGTTGCACCTGGGATCAATGCAACTCACATTGAAAGCCTTGTGTTTTTCCACGCAGCTCCAATTGCTGGGAGGGGGACTTCTGGCTTCCCTCCCGTGCCCTTATTGCCAGGGGAAGTGGTGCTCGGAAGCCCGCAGAGGGGGATCTGAAGAGTCCTCCCTCCCTCCCAGCAGCTCCGGGGACCTTTTCCAGTTAAAGGAGCTGAGGTGGCTGGGGAGTGGCTAGACTCATTGCATTACAGCCAGGGTGGCACAGAGACAAGCCCAGAAAGAGATGAACTGGCACAGTGAAACTCAGAGAAATATTGATCTGCTCAAGCACAAAAAGCTTTTAGACCATTCTTCCAAGTATTTTGGCTTGACTTGCGGTGCTTTTGGCACAGTCCCCCCTTGCCTGTGGTTCATTCCTCCCTAACAGTGGAGATCACAGTAACATCACCTTCTAATGAATGAAGTTTTCTCTTTCGCTGGACTCTGTTCTTGTAGAGTTTGCGTCTTGGTGCTCTAATTCTGAGTTGAGTAGCAAAGACCCTCCTCCTCCCCACCCCAAGCATTCCCTTCCTTTCGTTACCTGGAAGTTCCCCCACATCATTGGTAACTCCCTTCACCACACCCCCACCAGAAAGCTTGCCTCTGGGCTCATCTCTTTTGCCCTCCCCCCTGGTGGCGAGGAGTGCCGTCCAGTCACAGCTGGCTTATGGTGACGCCAGTAGGGTTTTCAAGGCAAGAGACGTTCAGAGGTGGTTTGCCGTTGCCTGGTATTCCTTGGAGGTCGCCCATCCAGATACTAGCTAGGGCCAATCTGGCTTCGCTTCCTAGATCTGATGAGTCCAGGTTAGGGCTGCCCTCCCCTTAAGCCTGGGGAAACCATATCCTTTGTGCCCTATTATTTCCCAGCTCCTATATCCAATGCTGTATTTGTACCTCAGTTTATGCTTAGTACTCATTTCTTACTGCATTGTGCTCTGCCATGTGCCCTGAGATTTGGCTCAGTTGCTGTACACAGGTAGGCTTTGCATGCAGATCCCACGTGCTTCACCCCTTTTCTTGAGGAGTCCTCTTCTTCTGAAGGGTCCTTGCTATTGCTGAGCCCGGCTGACCCACAAAACCCCCAGGACATTCACCTGGATTTCTGTCTGGGCTTTTTGCTTGGCTCTCAGCACCACTTGGGAACTCCAAGCTGTCAGATTTTTACAGGTTCAGATTCCCCTTGGATTATAATTGGCCTCTCAGATGTATGGAATGTCTTCCCAGTGGTTTCTCCACTTAGGCTCCTAATAGGATAGGTAATGTAAACCTCTGCTTTCTCTGCTGCTCCACCTGCCTCAGCCCCAGCTCTCCTTAGTGAAAGTATTGCAAAAGTCTCTGTGGGCATTTGGGATATGCAGTTTTTTGTGGGTATTCTAGTATTTGGTACTATTTATATGCTTGACTAGGAGGGAAGGTTTGTTTGTTTGTTTGAATCTCTAGTCCACCCTCCCCTGCACAGCAGGGGATGATGATGATGATACAACAGTAATTATAAACAATTATACAATAATTTAAACCATTAGGACATAAAACAATTAATAAAACCTACAGCAACAAGATGGCGATCGTACAGAATTCGTAAACCCCTGAGCTGACTATCTGTATGCGCGGCCGATTGAATCCAAGGCCCGAGCGGTGGGCTAACCGCAACCAAAAAGGAGATGATACTAGGTAGAGCTGGGGAGGCCAGTGTCATTAGACCCTGCTGCCTCAACCATAGGCCTGGCAGAACATCTTCATTTTTCAAGCCCTGCAGAACTGTAGTAAGTCCTGCAGGGCCCTGATCTCCCTTGGGAGAGTGTTCCCCCAGGCTGGAGCCAGAGCCAAGAAGGCTCTCGCTCTGGTTGAGGCTAAGTGAATGTCCTTTGAATTGGGGACCACCAGCAGATGTTGGCCTGCAGATAGGCTTGCCAAGCCCCCCCCGGGGGGTGGAGAACCCCCCCCCCCAGAGGCCCGTTCCCCGCCGCCGGCGGATCGGGCCCCGGGGGGACCAGTGTGCCTGGCGTCACCACGTCACTTCCAGGTGGCGTGCGTGTGGCGCGCGCTCTCCAGTCGCAAACCGGGAGTCCCCCGCTGCGGCGCAACGCCGGACTTGGCAACCCTACCTGTAGAACATGGAGCTCTCCGAGGGACGTACTGGGAGACACTTTCACTTTCCACTTTCAATGCACTTTCAAGTTGGATTTTGCCAGTTCACACAGGAAAAATCTAGTTGGAAAGTGCATTGAAAGTGGATTATTTAGCGTTTGTGACTGCAGCCACAGTCCTGCAGATATGTGCGTCCCAGTCCACACAGGGCTTGGAAGGCTAACACCATAACCTTGAACTTGATTCAGTATTCAGTTGGAAGGCAATGGGACTGACGGAGCACTGGTTGTATGTGTGCTCTGTGAGATGTCCCAAAGCCTGTAACTTCTTTGGAAAACGAGTGAGGGGCAGCAGAAGAAAGGTCTCTTCCATCCAGCTGCCCAGAATGAATTGGGTTACTCATGATGAGTGAATACAGGTACATGGGTTAAGTGGAGTTAGCCTCCCCCTCCCCCAGTTAGTTTCTAACCAAGATTTTCTTTGTGGGAGGAGGGCCACATACATAGACCAGGTAGCAAGCTGAATTCAGTCACGTTCTAGTCACCTTACTGTTGTTTTCATGTATATAGATTATTGTCCTGTAAATTTCCTATATAGAAAGTTTGCTATTAAGGCTTCAGGGCATACATGTACTCAAGCGCTGGAGAATGGGAACATGGCAGGGGGTGGGGCCCAGGTGGTATTTTATGGACAAAATACGTAGCCTCACTTTCCCCCTTAACTTATTTATTTTAAAAAGAGAACATGGGTAAAACCCCTTGTTTGAGTGGTGCAACAGCAGAGATAAACGAAAACCCAACAAAATCCAATTTTTCCTTATTGTTTATCACTCATTAGTTTTTAAGGCTGTTGGCAGTGTATACTTCAATTATTTTAACTTTGTACAGTGCCTACTTAATGTTTGGTTGCCTAATTAATAAATGTGCTGTCAAGATGCTTTCTGACTTATGGCAACCCTTTGATTAATGACCTCCAAAAGGCCCTGTCATTAACTGCCTCGCTCAGGTCTTGCAAACTGAGGGCTGTCAGTGGCTTCCTTTATCGTTGGGTCTTCCTCTTTTCCTGCTACCTTCAACTCCTGCTAGCCTGATAGTCTTTTCTAGTGAGTCTTATCTTCTCATGAGGGGACCCAAGTACAAAAGCTGCAGTTTAGTCACTTGAGCTCGTAGGGAGAATTCAGGCTTGATTTGATTAATAAATACTTTTGAAATACTGTCATTCAAATAGTATGGAATAAATGAGTTAGTAACACATCATGAGCATAATCCAATACTTTCCCTCTCATGCTCCCATCAGCAGCCAGCCACACTATAGGTCACAAGAGAGGCAAAAACAGTGAAACCTTTTCTGTTTGCCTAATTTATCCCAGTTGGATTCTATATTTCCACTGGTTTTTGTTTGAAATAAGAAAGAAAGGATATAGTTGCAATATATAGTGCCAACCGAGCAGTTCGAAAGCAAGAAATTGCAAGTAGATAAATAGGTACCACTTCAGTGGGAAGGTAACAGGGTTCCGTGCACCTTGGTGTTTAGTCATGCCGGCCACATGACCACGAAAACATCTTCGGACAGCGCTGGCTCTTCGGCTTTGAAATGGAGATGAGCACCGCAACCCTAGAGTCGGATTTGACTGGCTTTCAAGCAAGGGAACCTTTACCTTTAAGAACAATTACACCCTTCTAGAGCCATTGAAGTCAATGGACATTAGAATATGAAGCTGCTTTACACTGAATCTCAGTCCCTTGATTTGGTGTAGTGGTTAAGTGCGCGGACTCTAATCTGGGAGAACCGGGTTTGATTCCCCACTCCTCCACTTGCACCTGGCTGGATGACCTTGGGCAAGCCGTAGTTCTGATAAGAGCTGTTCTTGAAAAAGAGCAGTCTCTGTCAGAGCTCTCTCAGCCCCACCTACCTCACAGGGTGTCTGTTGTGGGGAGGGGAAGGGAAAGGAGTTTGTAAGCTGCTCCAAGACTCCCTTGGGTAGTGAAGGGCGGGGTATAAATCCAATCTTCTTCTTCTCTTGGTTCATTGAGGTCAGTATTGTCTCCTCAGGCTGGCTGCAGCACTCCAGGGTCTCAGGCGGTCTTTCACATCATCTACTGCCTGGTCCTTTTAACTGGGGGTTCCAGGGATTGAACCTGGGACTTTCTGCATGTCAACCCCTGAGCCGTGGCCCTTCCCCATGTTTAGGATTGTACTGCTAATGAATAACTATTTTACAGCCTTCTACATGGTACTTCTGTCTTACATGACATCGTGGAATGAAAAGCAATAACATTTTGTCACTAATAGTATATGTACTGGTTTGTGGGTAGGAAAATGGAATATTTCCATTGTGGAAGAATTTTGTTGAAGAAAGTGGACTGGATTCCTCACCAGTAAAAGCAGTAAAGTGGGCAAAAGATTGGGGGGGGGGAGTCTAGAAATGTCTGAAGTTGCTTGCTCTTCTCTTTTCCCCCAGGGATGAAAGTTGCAGGTAGTATCATAGAAACCATTTCTGTACTCGAGTAGGCATAGTCTCACTGGAGTTAGACAGATGTAATTGCAGAAATGTACCAGTTCCATCCCCGGGGGGGGGGGTCATCCCTCTGAGGTCGCTCTTTGTTGGAGCAAGGTGATGCAAGTTCCCCTTGACTTTGTCCAACATGATAGCATAGCAGTCAACAATAGATGCAATATGTCAAAGCAGGGTTTCCCACTGCTTCGGTTTCATGACCAGCAACCCTGATATGGCTTCTCTCAAGGAGCCACTTCATGCATTGCACAGAGGCTTTACTATGGCGTGTTTATAAAATTAGGGGGTGGAGAGAGCTGATAAAGAATTCTTTTCTCCATTTCCCAAAATACTAGAATTCGGGGGCTTCCAGTGAAACAGGGGCAGTAGATTCAGGATGGACAAAAGGAAATACTTCTTTACACAGAGAGTGATTAAAATGTAGAATTCACTGCCAGAGGATGTAGCGATGGCCATAGGAATAAGCAGCTTTAAAAGGGGATTAGACAGATTCATGGAGGCTAGGTCTAACAGAGGCTACTAGCCATAGTGACTGAGGGGAACCTCCATGTTCAGATGCAGTTAACCTCTGAGTCCCAGAGCAGGTCTCAGGCTCTATGCCCTGTTGTTGGCCCTCCAGAGGAAATGTCCAGGATGCTGGACTAGATGGACTGCTGGTCTGATCCAGCAGGGCTCTTCTTCTGTTCAACAGGAGTGGCAGACATTCAGAGATGCCTGGTGGACATAGTTGTGTCATTCCGGTGTTTGCAAACTGTTGTCATATTTGCACTTTGTGTTCTTAGGTGCACACTTAAAGCCCCTTTGTAGAACTGTTCTTTCAGGGTTTCCTCTTGAAGCCTGTTCCCTCCCCAATAGCAGGGAGCCCTTGGATTTGTTGTTTACCTTTTATAAGTGACACTCTCCTTTTTTACCCTCTTTGACAGTTACCTCAGTTACTGATGTGGTAACCTCGTGTGAATCCGCTCTGCCAAAGGCTGTAGCCCAGGGCTCGTTTGGTCCTGTTAAGGAAGAACCCTTTCCTGCCATTCCAAGCCCTCCTCCAATCCAGAGAGCTAGCCTCTCGCTCAATGTGGCCTTCAACCCAAACAATCACATCATTCCATTGATGCTAGACGTGCCCAGCAGTGAATACAGCCCCCCGCCAAGTCAAGAAAGTCAGTCCAGTGAAGTCTTCACTTACAACATCCAAAGCCAAAGGTAGGAGCACAGCCAATGTTTTTATTCTGCATGAGAGAGGTGGGATACAGGAGGGGACCCAGTAGGAGTGAAAGGGGAAGGCATGTGAGAACATCAGGAAGAAAGCGTTTATTTTTCTCCGCTGTGCTCTTCCCCCAGGAAGCCTGCTCCCAGAAGATGCTGCTTTTTAATTTCACCCGCCCAATTTGTGGCCTGCAATGGCTGCTTCATCCTCTAGCCAGTTCATAAAAGCTTCACAATGCATCCCTGCCCCACCCATTTGGAAAACGTGTCTTCTTCATGGGTCAGTGGAAAGTGCCGTCAGATCAGAGCTGACTTATGGCAACCCTGTGGGGTGCATAAGAGCGTAAGAGAAGCCATGTTTGATCAGGCCAGTGACACATCCAATCCTGGAGCATAGTCAGAAAATTTTGGTTGGTGGGGTGTGGAAACCCCGGGGGGGGGGGTGCACCCCGGCCGCACCTGCTGCTCCTCCTGCAGAAGCAGAAGCAGCGGCTCTGGCTCCACTGCAATGTCTAGTCCTCCTCTAATCCCTTTCAGTTGGAGAGACTCAATTCCGGGCTTCTTTTCTGGGGAGAGATCTCCGACTCTATTTTGCATTTTGCAGTTTTATTTTATTTTGCATTTTAAAAAACCTATTTATTTTTTGCCCTGGAATAAAAAGAAAAAATGAGACTGAAGGTTCCCTGACCTGGTCGTTTTAGAAAACTCACATGCATCTTACATTTTTTTAAAAATAGGATTTTCCTGATTTTTTTTGTCTGAGGGGGCAGCACTCATCTGTCAGGGGGCATTCCTCCCAAATGCCCCCCTGTGGCTGTGGGCCTGGTCTAATCCAACACTCTCTGTCACAGTGTGGCCAAAACCCAGGTGCTATCAGGAGGTCCACCAGCGGGGTCAGAACTCCAGAAGCCCTCTGTCAAGAACTCAAGCCGGAACCCTTTGGGTTCCCAAAGCAGTTGCACACAACTAACCGAACAGTTAGTTTATTTGAAAAAGATTTATAAAGTTTATTTCAATTCCTGATAAAAAATGAATGTATTCTAATGCCAGCATGCCACTCTAAAATTATGCAATTAAGAAAATAAAAAAGCTAGTTCAACTGTCTAACACTTTCAGAGCTTGTGTTAGACAGCACAGACCTTAAATTCCGAAGTGAAAGGCCACAGTTCAGGCATTGTCTACAGGACGTAGTTTAGGCCACTCTCGATCAGGATCTCAGCTAGCATAACTTCTCCTGGGCCTAAGGTAAATCATAGTTTTTGGCCCAGTCATGTCAGGTGAGGATGACATCCAATCAAAATACATTCTCTAGAGAAGTCACCAGAAGATTACTTCATCACCCCTGGTTTTCCTCCCCCACCCCACCCTCAGGCAGCAGGTTCTCATGAGGGAGAATCATGGCACCTCCATCTCTGGCCTTGGAGATTATAAGAACTATACAGGCCAGGAAACCAATTAATAGCACCTGCAGGATGAACTAGGCCCGTTACTGCTCACGTTAATCCTTGAGGGGAGGCTAGAGGAGCTTTGCCTCACACCCTCCCACTGTTACCCCCCAAGCAGCGTTCCCTCTGGGCTGAGCTAGCTCCCAGTTTTTTAGCCTCCGGCTCACACGTTTTTGTCTCAGCTCAGGAAGGATGACTCCAGAGCAAACTCATTTATGCAGTAGCCAAATCGCTCACTCACAACTTTAATGCTAGTAGCTCACAAAGTAAAATTTTTGCTCACAAGGCTCCACAGCTTAGAGGGAACATTGCCCCCAAGCACTCTGCCCCACACATAGTGTTCCATCTCTATGTTGTGGTTTTCAAGGCAAGAGATGTTCAGATGTTCACTATGCCTCTGCATAGTGACCCTGGACTTCCTTGGTGGTGTCCCATCCAAGTACTAAGTGGAGTTGATCCTGCTTAGCTTCCGAGAACTGACGAGATCGGGCTAGCTTGGGCTATTCAGGTCAGGGTCCTGACGTCCATGCATGGGCATAATACTTGTGTAGGACCTGCTGTCAGCTGCTGTTGGAGAGGTCAGTTGTATTCTAATTGCCATTGAATTCCTTCTGTGCTTCTTTGCTGCTGTAACACTTATCTCTAAGTTCTGCAGGTGGTGAGATGTTGATGTCTAATTTCGACGGAACCGTGGGAGTTCCCAGCTTCAGCGCTAATGGCCGGAAGGCTCTCTCCCGCGTGCGAGAGTGTGGCTAATTGGCCAGGGCAGTGGGGGGGGGTGTGTGCATACGAATACCCTATATCCTATTATGCCCAGAGGCAGCCACCATTCTTAACAGTGCCTATGTTAACGCATCTATAGCTCTTCAATAAAGTATGACCTTTCCTGATAAGCGTGCACTATCTTGTTGGCCCTGGGTTCTGACATTCTGTTAAGAATCCTTCATTCTCTATCTACGCGCCTCTCTCCCTAACCAAGATGAGCGACGGAGAGGAGAAACCAAACCCTTCAGAAAAGGAGGAGGAGAACGAGAGAGAGGAGGAAACCCATATCCCTATTCCGACCCAGACGCTGACACCAGTGACCACCACGCCACCGGTGACCGCGGCTGAGAAGGGAGCCGTCCCAAAGACGACATCGACCCTGGTGTTCCTGACCCTCTCGGGGCCACGGCAGCCGCCCGGCCCAGGATATCATCCGAGCTCCAGGTGGGGCCAATTCAACCCGGATTCCACTGCTGATGCAGGGGCCCCGGAGAGACAGCAGGTTCGACCTGGGATTTACATCAGCTGGAGGTTTTCCCCCGTATGGGGCCTCCTTTGAGCCACCACCAGCCCCGTGGGTGACGGAGAGGTCGAAGGCGAGGAGTGGCCGAATGTCCCCGGATGAGGGGCTGGAACTGGCCCACAGGATGGAGGTGGCGGATCGAGAGAGGCGACAGCTACAGAAGGATTTGGAGGACCTTTTCTATGCGATCCCACAGTTAGTAATCCAAGCTATTAGGGAGGAGAGGGAAACCCACCCAGTGGCACCGGTGGAGCCTGCAGCCCCACCGGCTCCCCCGCAGCAGCCCCACTCTGGAGATGTGCCCAGGCCGGGTCCAGGGGAGGCCCTGGCTCCAGCTCCCCGACCCGCCAGCCCGAGAGGCCCGGTGATTCATTGCCCAAAAGACCTCATCGAGGCCACGTTCAACGGGAACCCTGAGGAACTTTCCTACTTCGTGGTTCGAGTAATTAAGTTTGTGGAAAGATTGGGCCACCTGTTCCCAGATGACAGCAACCGTGTGGATGGGGTAGCGGCACGCTTGCCAGGGCCCCACAGTGGCTTGGTATGTGGGGCTGCATAATGCGTGGGGTCCGGAGCTAGTGAATTTGGACACTTTTATGTGGGCGTTGCAGGCTCAATTCGAAGACCGGAACGCCAGGCCCAAGGCAAGGGCGTTCCTACGCACCCTGAACTAAGGCAAGAGATCCGTGCGGGACTATTCCTCGGAGTTTAAATTGCACGCTGCCAAAGTTCAGTCTTGGCCTGATCCATTGCTGGCGGAATTATACCGAGTGGGGCTGAATCCGGAAATTCGGGAAACAGTCCTATGAGCGGTGGATCCAATCTCCCTCCCGGCATGAATGCAAGAGGCGGAGAGTGTGGAAACCCGCCTGAACACCCTGCGCCTGGACATCGCAACAGCGGGAGGCAAGCCTACCACTTCGGCTGAGAAGGGGAAACCGGTGCGGCAATCCGAGTCTACTCGAGAGCAATGCATGCGTCAAGGGCTCTGTCTGAAGTGTGGGGAAAGGGGCCATTTCGCAGCCAACTGCAGTGGAGCTGGTCCCAGGAAGCAGGGGCTGAGCGACCAGGTAAAGGTGCGCCCAGCCACCCCAGCAAAAAAGTCGACCGAGAAACCGAAATAACGCGAAAGCCTTGCGAGCCACCCCTGAGGAATTAGAAGACGACTCTAGCGAAGACGATCCCGAGCCGGTGGGAAAAGGCCTGGTCCTGCTGTGAGAGGCGCGGAGCAGCCGGACCCAATCCCGGAGGCGCCTAAAGTGGTGAGCAGCTTCCCCCCTTGTTTTTCGTGACTGTGACTTTGATTAACCCCGGCCTTGGAACGCATATCCGTGTACGGGCACTTATTGACTCAGGGTGTGGGAGGGATCTCATCAACCCCTCCCTCGTTACAGGGCTAGAAGCGGGGGTGGTGAAGCTAGAAGACCCTCTGATTTTTACCCAAATGGATGGGTCCACTATGAAAGAACCTTGTGAATACAAGACTGTACCATTGCGGGTTGGGCCGGGGGATCGTTGGGAGGAGTGGCCGTTCATGATCACCCCAGCCACCAGATTCCCTCTGGTCCTAGGAGGCCCATGGCTGCATGGGCACGATCCTTACATACTGTGGGATGAAGGGAAGGTGCAGTTTATCTTACCCAGATGCCGAGAGCACCGATGGGACCCGAAATGGGGGCAGCAGCCGATAGCGGAAACTTCTACAGTGTGCCTGCCTCAAGACGAGCTGCTATCCATTCCCCCCGAGTATCGGGACTTGGCCAGGGTGTTTGAGGAGGAAGAAGCCGATGAGCTCCCACCTCATAGACACTAGGATTGTAGCATTGAAATATTGCCTGGCCAGAAACTACCCAAGGGCCGCATTTACGCAATGGGGCCAGCTGAGAAAGAGGAACTGCGCAAGTTCTTAGACAAGAACCTGGCCCATGGTTTCATCAGACCAGCCTCGTTGCCGTTTGCAGCCCCAGTATTGTTCCGGAAGAAGAAAGATGGGGGGTTGAGACTATGCACGGATTACCGAGGCTTAAATGCAGCATCGTCAACTAATCAGTATCCCATGCCATTGATCAAAGACTTGCTAGCGGAAGCGGCCAAAGAGAAAATCTTCTCTAAGTTGGATCTTCAGGATGCGTACCTTCGAGTGCGCATCAGGGAGGGGGACGAACATAAGACTGCCTTCAACACCCCTCTCGGACAGTTCGAGTACTGTGTGATGCCGTTCGGTCTTCAGGGGGCCCCGGGGGTCTTCATGAATTTGATCAATGAGGTGTTGCACAAGCATTTATTCAAAGGGGCCCTTGTTTACCTAGATGATATCTTGCTGTACTCCTCCAACCTACCCTCTCACGTGAAATTAGTGCGGGAGGTGTTAACTATGTTGCACAAGCACAAAGTGTTTGCCAAGCTGTCTAAATGCAAGTTTCATAAGACGCACATTGACTTTTTGGGGTATCTGATCTCTGACAGGGGTCTGGAGATGGACCTGGGGAAAGTTCGCGATGTGCTGGGGTGGGGGGTACCCCACACCCAATGCCAGCTCCAATCCTTTCTCAGATTCGCAAACTTTTACAGAAATTTGTTGCCCAATTTTGCCCAGGTCAGCTTACCCCTGATGGACTTATTAAAGACTAAAGGGAAGGGGCCAGACGCTACGAAGCCAGACACAGTGTTGCAATGGAGTAAAGAGTAAAGAGTGCCAGGAGGCTTTCGAACGGCTCAAAGCCTTGTTCACCTCAGAGCCAGTCCTCGCCCACCCCGATGAAACGAAAAGTTCATTGTGCAGACTGATGCATCAGATGTTGCCACGGGGGGGTGATCCTCCAAGAGAGGGGGGGACGGCTTGTTACATCCATTAGCATACGTGTCAAGGAAGTTCAATGACATGGAACGTAACTGGTCTGCTTGGGAAAAGGAGGCGGGGGCAATAAAACTCTCCCTATCCACATGGAGACATTGGTTGGAGGGGGCGCGAGTCCCGTTCGAGGTGTGGACTGATCATAAGAACTTGGAAATGCTCAAAACACCCTGGTGTCTTAATGCTAAACAGCTAAGGTGGGCTGATTTCTTGTCCAAATTCCAATTCACCCTGCACCACTTCCCCGGCTCTACGAACTCTTTGGCTGACACCCTGTCATGCCTGCCCCAACACGATAGCCAACGGGAGGTGATTTTGGACTCGGTGTTCACGCCTTCTCACCTGGGCGGAGCGGTGACGACCCGCAGCCAGAGACGCCCCACCGCTCCACCACCTGTGACGCGGGACAAAGACCCTCCCAGTCCAGATCGGGGGGGAGAGACTTGGCACAATAAGTTCGCCTCCGCTTTCTCGGAGGGCGACAAGGTGGTTCTCGAAGCGGAAGGTGATTTTGAGATTCGGGCGGATGGCTGTTAGTATCGTGGACATAAACTGTTCGTTCCCCTCTCTCTCAAGGGGGAAGTATTACAAGCTGTGCATGGCTCCAAACTGTCGGGACACCCGGGGTTCGTTAAGTCCCTTCAGCTCTTACAACATCAGTTTTGGTGGCCGCAAATGCGAAAGGATTTATCCTCTTTTGTCAAGTCATGCCAGATCTGTGCCATGAGTAAGCCTAGACCGGGGAAATCCCCAGGACTGTTATACCCTCTTCCTACTCCGAGCAGGCCCTGGGATGTAATTTCCATGGATTTCATCACAGATCTTCCACAGAGTAAATCGATGACTGTGATTTGGGTGGTGGTGGATTTATTTTTCAAGCAGGCTAATTTCGTTCCGTTTGCCTCCCTGCCCACAGTGAAAGCATTAGCCAAAGCATTCCTACTTCACGTTGTACGGTTGCATATGCTCCCAACCAAGGTGGTCTCCGATAGGGGAACTCAGTTCTTTTCTCGGTTCTGGGGGGAGCTAATGAAACTGATGGGGGTGGAAAGGGGCCTGAGCAGCACTTATCACCCAGAAACCGATGGATAAACGGAACGGGTCAATCAGACCTTGGAACAATATGTTCGTTGTTTTGCTAATTATCAACAGGACAACTGGGTCGAACTGTTACCACTTGCCGAATTCTGTTATAACAACACGTGTCACTCCTCTATTGGGATGTCCCCATTTAAAGCACTGTATGGTTATTACAGCCCGCCTGTCCCATTTCTGGAAGGGGAAAATGACTTGGGGTTGGGGGACGCTGCTCAGTGGTGTAAACAATTGAGAGACTCATGGCCTCTCCTATGTAAGACGTTAAATGCTGCCAAGGACGCGTACAAACATCAGGCTGATAAGAGAAGGGTGGAGGGTTGGGCTCTACAGCCTGGGGTCGATGTGTCTACTAAGAACATTCAGATGTTGCGCCCTAGCCGCAAGTTGAGCTGGAAGTACATTGGTCAATTTCCAGTGAAAAGAGTGATCAATGATGTAGCCATGGAACTGGATCTGCCTGAAAACTTGAGAAAACTACATTCTGTATTTCATTTCAGTCTCCTGAAGAGGGATTCCGGTTCCAGTCCTTGACATCCTTCGAAACCTGTAACCCCTCCCCCCCGGGTCTTGATTGAGGGCGAGGAACATTATGAGATATCTAAGATTCTGGACTCTAAACTCAAACATGGAAAATTAATGTATTTGATTGAATGGTCGGATTTTGGACCCCAGCACCTCGAATGGGTGGAAGTAGGGGATATTCGGGCCCCTCAGCTGTTGCAGAAGTTTCATCATGCTTTCCCGGACAAACCAGGAGAACTCCCGGTATAACTGGGAGACCTCCTGGTAGGGTTGGGGGAAGCTGATTTTTGAGAGGGCAGTATGGCAGCTCTGCTGTCATGGGGGTTGGAGAGGTCAGTTGTATTCTAATTGCCATTGCATTCCTTCTGTGCTTCTTTGCTGCTGTAACGCTTATCTCCAAGTTCTGCAGGCGGTGAGATGTTGATGGCTAGTTTCAAGGGAACCGTGGGAGCGAGCTTAGTTCCCAGCTTCAGCACTAACAGCCGGAGCGCCTTCTCCCGCATGCGGGAGTGTGGCTAATTAGCCAGGGCAGTAGGGGGGGTGCATACGAATACCCTATATACTATTATGCTCAGGGGCATCCTATCCTATTATGCCCAGAGGCAGCCGCCATTCTTAACAGCGCCTATGTTAATGCATCTATAGCTCTGCAGTAAAGTATGACCTTTCCTGATAAGCATGTACTACGTTGTTGGCTGTGGGTTCTGACACCTGCCCATGTAAAACCCGAGGAATGGAAGCTCAAACTGTGTTCTCCTTAGAGATTTCTTGTCTTTGGACCACCCCTCCCCTTGAGCTTTGCCAGAGTTTGAGCATCCTCTGGTGTCAACATAAAATATTGATGTTTGGGCAAGCATTGAATGGCTGAGTTTACTAAGAAGATGTATAGGCTGCCTCTTCAGACATCTGCTAGAGGCAGGTCACCAAATAAAACAAACATAAACGCAAACGGTTGAGTTTGTGTTAGCAGTCCCAATAGGCCAGACTAGCCTGATCTCATCAGAGTTCGGAAGCTAAGCAGGTTCAGTACTCAGATGGGAGACCACCAAGGAAGACCGGGGCTGCTGTGCAGAGGCAGTAGATGGCAAACCACCTCTGCTCACCTCTTCGCCTTGAAAACCCTATGAAAACGCCTCCACATGCAGCTGCTGGTGTGACCTTGGGTCAGTCACAAGTTCTCTCAACGCTGTTCTCTCAAGAGCAGTTCTCAAAAGAGCTCTGTCAGCCCCACCTTCCTCACAGGGTGTCTATTGTGGGGAGAGGAAGGGAAGGTAACTGTAAGCCGCTCTAAGACTCCTTCGGGCAGTGAAGGGTGGGATATAAATCCAATCTCCTCCTCCTCTTCCTCTTCATCGTCCTCCTCCTCCCTGAGTCAGTTATGATTTAATGGCGCACTTTACCTTTATAAAAACAAAATCAGACTATTAAAAACCCAGTAGAGTTTTAAAATCAATACCTTATGTAGTGTTTTGTGCGCATACAATCTACTGTGTTGTGTGTATACAACCTACTTACGAATATTATTTTCTAAGGGCTTTTTACCTGTCTTCATCCCTTGTAGACTGACTGCTGTAACTCTAAACAATAGACCTGTGAATTATTTCTCTGTTCCTTCACTCCAGCATCACCTCCCCGGCGCGCTGCCCTTACCCTGAGCAGCTGGAGCCTACAGCCAACCTGGAGACCCCATATTATCACCCCAGTTGCCAGTCTGGTGCCTTCCAGCTCAGCCAGTGCCCCCAGCCCCAGATGTCTCAAGTGCACCATTTCCCGGTCCACCTGACCGGCAGCATCTTGCCTAGTGTCCGTCTCACACCAGCTACACCCAGTAAATCCAGCACGGCTTTTTTCTCTCTGCCTGCCAATGGCGGGCTCATGGCCTATCAAACTGCGGAGACCACTCAAGGGTATCTACAGAACCACGTAGGGGGACAGCTCTTGATACAGCAAGCCACTGGGAACTCTGGTGAGTAACTGCTTAGTTCTGTCCCGAGCTGATGAATGCTTATGTGAAGATTGACCACATTCAGTGAGGCCATGGAAAGAGGATGTAAAATACTGTATGTGGTTGGCCAGCATGGTGATTCTCACACGGTAGATACTGATCCAGTTGTTTTTGAATATAATTTTTAAAATAGGGGAATAGCTGCATAGCTTTTGGTCACCGAGTGGCAAAAGTCTTTCTTTAAAACAAACGCCAGCTCGTTTTGTTATCTGTACCAGCTGTGCCCAGGAGTGAACCCTCCTTTGCATTACCCCACAGAGCTCAGAGAGCCATTCCAAAGAATCGCCTCCCAATTTGCATAGCCCCACCTTGAATTCTGTTTCACGGTCATGCTGTGGAGTGCCAAACCTATGTGTATGCTATAATCCAAGTTATATCCCAGCATTTCAAGCCGGGCCCTGAAGAGCGAACATGTGTTCATATGTGTATATATATATATATAAACAAATAAGATTATTTTACATACGTAGCATACCATGAGATTCTTTTTGGTCAATGTTATGCTCTGTTCAAAGACTGCCATTGAAACTAGATCAGTTGCTGATGTGAAAAACGCTTAAGCCCTTTTCAGTCATTATGATTTTGTTACAAGCATTTGTGAAGAAATGTGTTTTTTCTTTGGAGGTTTGAAATAAGCAAAAGCTTCTCTCTGAGTTTTAAAAGCTTTTTTCCCCCTCTCTGGACAGAAAACAGGCAGGAAGGGTGGAAGTCACTTCAATTGCTTTTGAGGCTTACCTCAGCCCACCTTCGTATAAAAGCTGATAAGTCTAGACAATGGGATGGTCACACTTCCTCTCCCTGTCCAAGCAGAGAACAGAGATTTGGAGGAATTAAGGCTAGAAGGTCTTCAGGAAGAAATTTCTGGAGACGTCAGGAAAACCTCCTTGACTGGTCTGTGGGAGGGGAAAACAGAGGTGATAAAACTCAGGGGAGCAAGGAGGAAGCCCTCTTTCTTTGGGTGCTGAGTCCATCAGAGCGGGACAGAACTCTTAAGGCAGCCATTGACCATGTGCCAACCTGGAAGAGCTGTAGGAAGCTTCAGGATAATGAATGCTCTGTAGAGATCTGTAACTTCCCAAGCTAAGGAGCCTGTCCTGTGTTTTAACATCTGATAGGGCATGTATAGAGACAGAGGGAGTTGCATTTTACTCATTTCTTTTGAATCCCTTGCTCAATCTGGTGCTGCGCTAAAAGTATGCTTGTGAACATTTTGTTTATAATGAGTACTTTATAACTTTGCGCTAAAGGCAATAAAAGTATGCTTGTGAACATTTTGTTTATAATGAGTACTTTATAACTTTGGATGCTGGTATTGGTTCTCTGTACCACATAGAGCTCCACCGTTTTGGACACGCTATTTTAAAAGGAGTGCCAAGGGGAAGGCAGTCAGTTGGCAAGGGGCGCACAAGGCAGTAAACTGTCTCCGTAGTGACCAGGCACTGGGCTACAGGAGACACAGAGGCAAGGCCTCAATTTGGAAGGGAAGCTGGGAGTCCTAACCCTCTCAGCGGGCAATTCCTTACAAAGGTCAGGTGGTGGCAGCAGGTTACCTGAGAGAGAAAGGAAAACCTCTCCAAGTGTTGGGAAAACCTTGGAGGGCAGGGTGGAACAGGGCGTGCAGGCCAGAGTGGGCCGATTCTGCCACATCATGCTATGCACAGTCCTGTCAAGATGTGTAGTTTCCATTTTCTGTGAATAGGGCAACACATGCACCTTCCAGCTTCAGTACACGTGCACAGAAGCCCAGATTACTGCAAGTGTGCCCTTGCACGTACTGAAACTGGAAAACACGTACATTGCCTTGCTGACTAAAAATGTCTGTCATGTAAATGCACGTAGCGAGAGGATCCGATGTGGTGTGCACTCCCAACACAGAAAGTAGTAGTTCCCAAAGTGGAACCATTGCAAAGGGCGACTGACCCTGTGAAAAGTGATTCCTTGCTGTTGTCTTCTGTCCTCTTTCCTTTGCCTCTGTTCTTTTTCACCCAGGCTACATCCCGGCATTTCAGGCTGTGCCCTGGAACGAGTTTTATCTGCCAGGAGTGCCACTCTCCAGTCAGCCGTGCTCACAGATGCAGTTGTCCAACTCAGTGGAAGGATGTTACCCTGCAGAGCAGGCGCCCGGGGTCCAGAACCTGAATGTGCCTCCCACTTCCTCTCTGCTCCAGCTGCCCAGAGCAACAGCACCGGGCTCTGCCATCGTGTTCTCTGCAAAGCAAATGGCCCCCGCGGATACAGACCACGTGTCTCAGGCAGACCACCTGGCGCCACCCGAGAGGGACTCCACTACTGGCAGCTTGCCCCAAGAGGAATAAAACGTGGTTAGTGAGTGACAAGATGCTTGGAGCCGCTCCCTGACCAGTCCCTGTCTGAAATGCTGCTGCTTAGGCGCAGGGTTCCCCTAGGCAGGGCCAGTGTCAGCATACGCTGAGGTGGGGCAGCCTCTTGGGCCCAGGGCTTCTGGTGGGGCCTGCGTGCCTCCCCTGCTGCCCACGTGCCCTTCCCACACCTGCTTACTTGGAAGCACTCTGCCACCCATGCTTCCACACATGGGCACTGCCCAGGATTGTCAAGGAATGGGCATGTCAGTTGTGCAGGCATATAGGAGTGCAGGGGGTCAGAGGGCTTGCACAGCTCTTACTGTAAAAAGGTTTCCCCTAAGATCCAGCTAGTACCTTCCCACCCTGCGAGTCCTGTCCTCTGCTGCCAACAGGAACCGCTCCCTGCCCTCCTCTAAGTGACAGCCTGTTAAATACTTAAAGAGAGCAATCATGTCCACCCTCAACCTCCTCTTCTCCAGACTAAACATTTCCCAAGTCCCTCAGCCTTTCCTCATAGGGCTTGGTCGCCAGGCTCCCGATCATCCTCGTCGCTCTCCTCTGCAGCCGCTCCATTCTGTCAACATCCTTTTTGAAGTGAGGCCTCCAGAACTGCACACAGTACTCCAGATGCAGCATGACCAATGCAGTGTACGGCAGGACTATGACATCTTGCAATTTGGATGATAAAAATATTTTGCCTTTGTTCATGTGTCATTTTTTATCACCATGGTTTGAGCAAAGTGTGGCCATAGATATAAGAAATATGATTCTATTTTAGTTGAATAGGTTGCTTAAAAGAAGGGGTGTGGCCATAGATCGAAGGGGTGGTGCTAAAAAGGGGGCAGCTACAGGACCAAGGCAGACACTGTTATGTGCTTTCCCCCCCCACCACCCCTTATTTGTATGATTGCATTTCACTTTTTCATGAAGAAGCAAAAGACAATAGATTTGAACCCTCTGAAAATTACTGTCAGGCAAGGACTTTCTTTGTTCCTGTTAGCACAGCTTTATTACTGTATTGTTTGATTTGCTTGTCTCCCTGCCTCACACAGCTATCGTGGCTCACTCACCTTTATCTTCCATCTTCTCAGATTTCTCTGAAGAGGGCAAGAACTGATTCGGCTGCCTCGTGCAAAGATGTTGGAGGGAGGTAATAGAAGAATATAACAATAATAAAGTTATATCCTTTTAATAAACCTTCTCTTGGAGTAAAACAGAGGAGGGGAAACTGTAACCTGTCAGATGAAGCTCTCTGAAAGACTTGAGGGGGGGGGAAAAACGTAGTTGTTTACAAGACGGGTTCCGTTCATTATTTATTTATTTATTTAAGTTATAAATTTGCTGCTGAAGAAAAGAAGCAGTGACAGTCAATCAGTAACCCAAATCCGTTCTGTTGTTTTGTGCTTAGGATTCTTTCTGTTTGTTTAGCTTAATAAATCCAGATTTCATTTAGTCGCTGATAAGGTTACAGCCAACTGAGAGTGAACCTGTGCTCCTAGAATATAACTTTGACACTGTTCCTGGGGTTGAGGAGATCCCCCCCTCCCCCCAAATCAACACTGGCCATTGTGTGAGGGTCTGTGGTGAGAGGGAATCAGTGGGAAGTCTCTCTCCTTCCACTAGCAGAAGTACCTTTTCACCAGCGGAAAATGACTGTTGGATGCAGCCTTGCATGTCTGGCTTTCAAAGACGGCTTTAAGAAGTCCACTTCTGCCACGACAACATGGCCTATTTTACATTTCCAGGCCTTGAGGGTTAGGCAGGTTCATCTACGACGTTCAGATTCAGTTCTGCATAGACTAGGTTGTGCAGACAAATACAGACATACTCTGAGTTCTGTCAGTAATAGCCAACTGTGTGGGGCATTAGTGAGGTAGAGGCAGGAATGGCACTCTAGTCTACTGTAATACAGAAACTGGAGACGGCAGCCAATACCTCTCTTTTCTCCTCAGTCTAGGGTAACCAGATTCAAGGGATGATGAAGCTCTTGTAACTCTAACTATTATGTAGAAGGGATTTCAGTAGATACAGCCTTTCTCACCCTGTGCTGAAATTTCTCCGGAATTGTTGGAGACACAGGAGCCCTCTCCTCTTTTCTATTTGGTTGTCATATCTCAAGGGGGAAAAAATTACATTATCCAAAAGCACAGAGCTAGAGAAAATAAGGATCGCATAATCCAAAATCTGTCATCCTCCAATGATGCCCTTAAGGTCTGTTCTTTATACATTTCCATTGATATGCTACATTTTTGACAGTTTGACACCATTGCTCAGTGGCTTCTCTGAATGCCTAGCAAACAGTGCAACCCTAAGTAGAATTATACCCTTCTAAATGCATTGAAGTCCGTGGTCTTAAAAGGGTGTGACTGCTTAGGACTGCTCTGTAAGTAACTGGATTGAGATCAGCCAGTGGAACCCATTGCTGAGCAGTGATTTGAATGAGAAAAATTTCTATTCAAACTCAACACCTTTTCTCATCAGTAATACAGCCCACTAAATGTGACTATAGAGGTTGGCTACCAATAGATGCAGGATAAAGATGCTAAAGAGTAGAAGATGTAGCAAA
This sequence comes from Gekko japonicus, assembly GCF_001447785.1. Classification (NCBI taxonomy): domain Eukaryota; kingdom Metazoa; phylum Chordata; class Lepidosauria; order Squamata; family Gekkonidae; genus Gekko; species Gekko japonicus. Next base: position 247,399 of record NW_015164222.1, read on the forward strand.
TGTAGTCACTGAGAGACAGAAAACCAGAAGTCCAAAAACTAGAAGAGAGAATAGAGGTGCCATACACTAGTGCTTTACACTAGATGGCACACTGGTACAAATGGGGTAGCCTCAAGAAGACTTGTGATAGGAACCAAGTACATTTCAGAAGCTAATGACCAGTTTCAAGGTTGTAGAGACAGTAGGAAGTGGAGAATCCAGTGGTGGTTAAATCTGTACACTCATATACTACTTATTTGTTTTGAGAAAAAATTGCAGCTATTACTTTTGCGTTCATTTGCGTTTAATAACCTGATTTCCATCAAGAGTTTGTGTTTTTTTCTCCATGTTTTGAGTGTGTTTGATTAAAAATCAAAACCATTGGTTTAATTCCTTTGGCTTGGCTTTCTCCTGAACCTTTTAAGTGGTTGAATTATTTGTTTGTTTATTCATTCAGCTTACATCCTGCTCCTTTCCCCCACAGACAGAGCTCAGGGTGGCTTCCAACAGTTAAATATACAATAACATCAATATTTCACAGTTTTAAAAATCAAATATTACAGTTAGAAACCTAACAGTCAGTCTACTATATCAGATGGTGGCCCAACAATCCATCACAAGTGGGGAAACTGAGAAGGCAGTCAACACAGAAAATTCATGGCCCTCAGCAAATGGGAAAACCCAAGCCCTAGAAAAGGGCACGGAAGGAGGAAAAGAAGAAGAGAAGGGGTTGAATTAATACCCCGCCCTTCACTCAGAGTCTCAGAGCGGCTTACAAACCCCTTTCCCTTCCCCTCCTCACAACAGAAACCCTGTGAGGTAGGTGGGGCTGAGAGAGCTTTTTCCAGAGCTGTCCTTGAGAGAACAGCTCTGTCCCTCACCCACCCACCCACCAAAGAAGGAGCAAAGGTGGCACAGCACCCTCAAGCGTATGGAGGACTGTGCATGGCTGGCTCTATCACTAGGCCAGCTAGTGTCTGGCCTAGGGCTCACCGGCCCTCAGGGGCGCCAAACTGCGCCCCGCCCCCCGAGGGATGCTCGGGCAGCGCCGTTGGTGCCAGCAGTCAAGATGGAGCCGGGCTGGGCTCCGGGGGGGCGGCCCTGACGCACCTCGCCACCAGCGCAACATCAGGCAGTGGCTGGTGATTTGCTGGGCGAGCCGCCGAGCCCCACTAGAGAGGCAGGAGCGGACGCTGCGAACTGCCCGGCCGGCAATGCCCCTCCGACGCCGACTGCCCCGCAGCCCGCCCGGTGAGTGGCCCCGCGCTCCCCGCGGGCACCAGAGACGCAGGAGAGGAGAGGGGCGCTGGCGGGGGTCGGTTACGGCCGCTCTCGGCTGCTGCGCTGCCTGAGAGCGTCGCCTTTTGCGCGCCCGCTTAGCCGGCTGGGGGGGGACGGCGACAAAAAGCCGCGGAGGAGCGGAGGCGCCGGCCAGGAGCGCGGCGGCAACTCTGGGGCAGAACTGGCCGCGACAAATGGGGAAGGGTGGGTATTTTTTGGGGGGGAGAAACAGGGATTTCGCTTGGTAGCGCGGCGGACAGCTCCCCCATCCCTCCCAGCGCGCACCTCCTCCGAAAAGAAGAGTTTTTTGGGGACCAACCAAACGCCCCCCCCTACCCAAGTTCTCGCTTGAGCTCCGGGAGCGCCGTCCAAGTTCAGGGTCCACTGCCTGACTCCCACGGAAGCGCACGCGGGCTTCTGCACTGCAGCTTGCGGAGTTGGGGGGGTGCGTGTGCCTCTCTTCCCCTCCCTCCCTCCCTCCAGTGGAGGGGCTTCGCTTCCCCTTTCTTCGGGTCCCCCCAAAGCTCTGCCCCGAACCTGTGGGGGGAGACGAGGGCATAGACTTTCCAATTTCCGGGGGGGGGGGCGGGGCCCGGGGGCTGGGCCCGGGCCAGAGGCATTGCTGTGCTTTTCTGCAGCTCCTCCGGAAGCAGTGTTCCCTCTAAGCTGAGTGAGTGTGTGCTGGCTCAGTTTTTTAGCCTCCAGCTCACACATTTTTGTCTCGACTCAGGAAGGGATGGCTCCAGAGCATACTGATTTATGTGGCGGGGGGGGCATCAGGATCCTTCTCTCCAGGCCCCGCCTGGAGGTTGGCAACCCCCGTAATTCGTGGACGGGTGGCGCCATAAGGTAGCCCCGCCTAGGGCACAAAAACGCCTGGAGCCGGCCCTGGGACTGTGGTGTGCCCTGTAGGCTCCCTGGGGAAAACCCCTAATGAGAGGGAGGGATTTGAATCTCACCAAGGGGGAAGCAGTAAGCCATCCGCCCCCTTTGGGCTACAAGCCAATCAGCAAGGAAACAGAAGGAAGATGCAGGAAGCTGAATTCCCAGCTTTCCCTTTTTAAAAAAGTCTTTAGCTAGCCCCTTTCCATGACAAAAGAGGACAGAGAGTTATTTTAAAAATGAAAGGTGGAAATTCAGAAAACCTGATATACAGATGGTTATAATGTTACAATGATATTCAACTGCCAATATTTAAAAAAAATCCTGGTGGAAGGGAGGAAATGGCAGGACAGTAGCAAGGAAAATGGCTGCCTGTTGTCGAACTCCGGTCTCATTTGCCATGGAGTTCTTAATCTTCTTTGGTTCTGTATGCCTATTATCTTGTGTCATTCTGGTTGGGAGTGGGGGGACTCTGTGAGTGTGTGGATGTGGAGACTGCTTGCTAAGAGTCACGCTGGCTTGTAACTGTGTTAAGCAGGGCCTCCCTTCTCTGAGAAGAATGTATGCTTGACTGTGGCCACCAGACACTGCTAGATATTAGGTATGCAGGTGCTGGGGAGGGCTTAACAGTACACAGTAGATTTTGGTGGGCTGGATGTGTTGGTGTGATTGGCCTGGTTGGGGGGGGGGGGCTGTTTGAATTATGTATAATACCAGAACTGGCACCAAGAGGGTCAGTTCTGACACAGATCACCTAAGCTTGACACATCTCTCAGTAAGCAAATCACTGCCAAGAGAGTGTCATTGGAAGTAAGTTTGTTCAAGAGTCTGACACCTGTGGGGGAAGCAAACTTTCCTGCCCATGCAGTAACCATCCAGGCTTTTTTGTGATCTTTCCCAAAACTCTGCAGTAAAATAGGGGCTTTCCCACATATTATTTCCTCACTCGAGCTCCCATATTGCATCTCCCCCCCCTTTTCCTCACCTTTTGCTCCCTCTAGTGGTCATTTCAATATTTAATTGCTGTATCTCCATCTTATTTACAACCACTTTTAAACTGCTTGTAAATAAACTGAAAATACAGTGATGCAATATTGGAACAACCACTAGAGGGAGCAAAACAAGTGTAGAAAATGGAAAAAAACCCGATGCAGTATGGACCTGCAGACAACAAAAATAAGAATGCAGAAAAACCCTAGGTCTGAGAGATATTGGCGAAAGCCTGGGGAAATCCTGGTGTGTGTGTGCGCACAAATGCACCATGACGGTGAGGGAAACAGGTGCCATCCCTCCATTGCATTCACAAAGTTTTGTTTCTGTTGCCTGGTGCTGTTCATTACAGGAATCCTTGTGCTCCATCTCCCTTCCCAGTCACGCAGCCTGCATAGTATATCACGCCATCAGGAATATGGAGGACCATGAACCGTGAGAAGCCTCCCCTCCGCTTTATCAGAGCACAGTTTTACAGATAGTGGAGGGATGCCCTCAGCCTCCTCCCAGTATGAGCCCCATACTGAAGGTTAGTCATGAGCCAGGGCTGTGGAAACCATCCACACATTTATTGCACAGCATCAGGAATGGAGTTCAGACAGCAAGCTAGATGAATGGGGTAGACAACTATTTTGTTTTAGCCAAAAATGAGAGATTCCAGGGAGGAAGTGGAATTCCAAATACAACATCCGTGACAAAAATAACGAAGTCAAACATTTACTTTAGTAATTCTGTAGAAAATGTTCTTCTATTATCGCTCACACGCCATCGAATACTGCACAATGAAAAGAATTCATTTCACAATATTTGCTTTATCTGAGTGTGTAGCAATCCCAATTCTTATCAATTACTACTTATCAACTCTTGAAGGAAACATTCCATGTTGACTTTCTAATAACAGAACCCAAGGGACCTGTAAGACGGAGCTCTTCCACCAGGCCTTCAACTAGGAGCTGCCCACCACTACCACCAACTCTTATTACATCAACATTTGATTGAAATTGAAAGTTAAATAAATAAATAAATAAATTTGTGGTTAGTGGACTGGCCCTGTATGGAGATCAGACCAAAATGCTGTGGAAGGCCAGAAGACCACTAAGTCGGGATTTAGTATGTTGTCTTTAGTATGCCACCTAAACTTACTGATGGATAATGGTTACAAGCATTTTAAATGTTATTGTATGATTGTTTTAATTGTTTTAACTGTTTTATGTTTACTGGCCATATTGTGCTGCTTATGTGAGCCGCCCTGAGCCCGTCCGTGGGGAGGGCAGGATATAAATATAATTAATAAATAAATAATAATAAATAATAAATAAATAAAAGGCTTGAGGGAGGAGGGAGGCTGAGGAGAACAGACTAGCTCTGGGTCCCAATTCAGAAGGGATGAGAGCAAAGGGAGAGGGAAGGGAATAGGGTGGAACTCAACTTCTGCCCTTCTCCAAAGGAGGTTGCTTTGGACAGACTGGACCTTGGTACAGAAAGGGTGTGGCCAGGAATCCAATAACCTATCACTATAGTCAGGAGTCATTTTGTAGAGAAAGAGGTGCAGGAGCTCATTAGCATAACTTATTTGCATATGCCACACCCCCTGGTGTCACTGGAAGTGTGTCGGAAGGCAACACCCACCACTCAGGCAGGCTCCACTGGACTGTTTTGGATTGCTAGCTATTGGGAGGGGGAACATGCAGATCTGCCCTCACAGAGGAGGGAGAGCTTGTACCTGAAGGCAGGATTGGGGGGGGGGGCTCTGCAACTTATCTGGCTGCTTCTTGCTCCTCTTGGCCCAACTGAGGGCTGCTGGGAGCAGGGGGTGGGGTTTGTTGCATGTGCCTACCCCCTGGGCTCCTTACTGCTGGAGCTCCACTCCTGTGCGCTCCGGCAGGAAATGACCCCTGACTATAGTGCTGTGTGGGTCACTGTTGCTAGGCTCGAATCAGCAAACAGCTGCTCACACAGTATAGCATTTAATTGTGCTCTGGTGAATGTGGCTGTTAGGTTTCGGGGGGGGGGAATAATTAAAGAAGTGTTTATATACTGTAACCTAAGTCCTGATCAGCGATCAGCTTGTAGAAACAGATAGTTCTGGAAACTGGTTCTTAGTTTTCCTATGTGCTCTAAGCACTTCCGGTTGTTGTAGCTCGGTAATCCTCACAATATCCCTGTTAGATAGGCCTTTATTATTGCACCCATGGGGGGGAGGGGTGTGTGGGAGCCGAGACTGACCAAAAAATCTTGCTTAAGCCACCGAGCCAGCTCATGTCTGAGCTCAAAGCAGCATCTTGGCTCCCAGGCAGCTGTCTAACCTAGTTTTGATTATTTTTCTGTCATTTAAACCAGTATTTATCTTATATACACACACAATCAACTTGCTTAATGTACTGAGTTAACTTCCTGTTTTGGAAGGCAAAGGCATCACCTCCCTTATCTTCTGAAAGGACAGAACTTCCTCAGTCAAATGTTATCGGGCAGACACAGGAATTAACTTGTTATTGTTGATTAACATTTCCTATACTAACGATGTCGGCCTTAAACAAAGTGTTAATAAGTGGTATGAAGGCCACAGGCTTTCCTAAGTGAAGCCAAGTTGGATACATTCGTACACCAGGCTGTTTTTCCATTTTGATTCAGCCCAGGGGTCCCAGGACCTTTTTGGTGTCCTATTCCATGAGATTTCCATCGGATACGACGGCTATACTTGGTTCTGCTCTAGTTTTTGTATACCCTTTTTCATTGACCAGAGGGGGACCATCCCATGAAAATAACATTCCTGCCTATCCAGTTCTAAGGAAAAATAACATTCCTGCCTATCCAGTTTCTGAAATTTATTATTCAGTTATTTTCTTGGGAGGGGGATTAACATGACTAAAGTCTTCCAAGAAAACTCCCTTCCTTGCCTGACAACGCCTCATCAAAGGAAGAAGATGAGACTGGATTTATACCCTGCCCTTCACTACCCAAAGGTGTCTCAGAGCGGCTTACAATGTCCTTCCCTTCCCCTCCCCACAACAGACACCCTGTGAGGTAGGTGGGGCTGAGAGAGCTCTTGACAGAAACTGCTCTTTTTCAAGAGCAGCTGTGCCAGAACTTGTGAATGACCCAAGGTCACACCAGCAGCTGCATGTGGAGGCGTGGGGAATAAAACTCGCTTCTCCCAGATTAGAGTCTGCACTGCTAACCACTACACCAAACTGGCTTTGAATTGTCCATCAGGGTTTCCTCACCACCAATTCTGTACTTTTGGCTGTTCTTCAGGGTTATTGTATCATCAGTAATCCAGCAAAGACAAGCCACCGCTGGTTTCTCATTAAACAAACTGCTGATTTATCATCTTTGCTGAATCTCGGAGCTCTTGAGACCACATGTATAGGCTGCTTCTGCTTACAAAAAGTTATTTTTGTCCCTCAGTTGGATCTGTAACAGGACAAGTTCAGGGTTCTTCAGAATAATCCGACGTGATAACTTTGGGGTACAGAAACCAGGTTTGAGGACTAGATTTATCCCTGTGGCATGAACCTCAGCATCTGTCCAGCTGTTAAGATGGAGATAATTTATGATCTCCCATTACCTGAGGATTTCTTGCCAGAGGAAGCTAGTGGGATTGGCTTGGATGGGTTTGTGGGAGGTCAGTGAGTCATGCACAATGGAATGCTGACTGAGCTCCTTAATTATTAGTTTTTTACAGAACATATGAATCATGCAAAATATACAAAACACATCCAAAACAGCAAAAGGCTGGGGGGGAAACATAGTTATAATTTAGAATGTTACAAGTGGGAGCTCACAAGGACTTACGGAGGGCCGGCTTTTCACCTCCTCCCATTATATCCACTTTCCCTTCCCTGAAAGCTTCTATAGCCTCTTTAGCTTATCCTACTTCCTTCTCTCTTTCCCCCACCCACCAACCAGCTTACCTTTATCTCGCCCTCTGCCTTCAGTTTTTCCTCCCTCCCTGCCCCTGGCAGCCTCTACCCAGCAAAACTATGGCTCAGTAGCACGGGGCCAGTTGCCAGGCTAGGCCCAGTAGTACAGTAGGAAGGCTACAAGGAAGAAGAAGAGATGGTTTTATTCCCCGCACTTCACTACCTGAAGGAGTCTCAGAGCAGCTGAGCTTCCTCTCCCCACAACAGAAACCCTGTGAGGTCAGTGGGGCTGAGAGAGCTCTGAGAGAACTGTGACTGGCCGAAGGTCAACCACCTGGCTTTGTGTGGAGGAGTAGTGTGGAATCAAACCCGGTTCTCCAGATTAGAATTCGCTGCTCTTAACCTCTACACCAAACTGGCTTTCAGGGCCTGTGAGGGGAACTTCATCCCTGCCCTGTATCACCTTCCCCACACTATTTCCTCTTCCCTCCTCCTGGCAACACCCACCCTTCTCTGCTTCCTTCTCCCCTTCCCACTTACCCACCAACCTACTTTTTATTTGCCCCCATTTTCAGTTCCATTGATGATGTCTTGACTGTATACTCCATCTTTCTCACGATTGGTACTGAGAGGCAGTTTACATCCTTCCCCTTGCCTCCACTTTATACTCACAACAACTCTGTGAGCCCTGGTGGACAGGGAGTGAAAAATCTCAGGAAAGGGCCCCTTTCCCATCCCACCCTGGTCCTGCCCCCCAAAGGAGGGAGGGAGAGAGGAGGCAGTCCGCCTAACCAATTGACCTGAGGCTGCTTTACCTGTCCTGTGTGGGGCTCGGGTGGGCTGGGTGCCACCTCAGCAGCCTCATGTGAGGCCATGCCAGGTGCTGCCTCCCTTGAGCACCTCCACCCAGGGCCAGGCACCACCTCCCTCGCCCACCTTGGGCAGGGCTGGCAACAGCCCTTCTGTCACAGATCTTACCCACCCCCAAGTGAGGGCTGCCGTCAGCCGACTGGGAGGCATCCCAGGGCTCTTCATGGCCAACCCACCCCTGCCGGTGGGAGGGTGGTACATGAGGCTGAGGCTGTGTAACTGGCCCAAGGTTGCCCAATGAGTTTCCACTTCAGACTGGAGGTTCCAGATCCTCGTCTGAAACGCTAACCACTGCACCACACTGGCTTTAGTAGGGTGGCTGCTTTTGAACAGTGGCAAGCAGTTGGGCCTGAGCGTGTTGTACTGGTCACGTGGTAGCAAGTTGCCCCGCAAAGTTCGTTCCTTCCCCTTTCTCCTCTCTCTTCCCCACCCCTTTCTCTGTCAGGCTTCCCTCACCCCCTCTCTTTCTCCCCTCACCCTTCTTTCTCCGCCACTCTGCTTTTTCAGCACCCAGCACCTGACTTCCCCTCCTCTGGCTAGGCCAGAGCTTGGGCTGTTGCCAGGCTGGGTTGGGCCGCAGCTCCCCTCTCTGGCCCTGTCTTGACCTCCTCTTGGGCTGTTGGGGCTGCCCTTTTCCTGAGAGCTGCAGCCGCAGGGCGCCCGGGAGCCATTGTGCTGGCGGCAGGGCCCCTGGCTGCTGCGCTGGCGGCCACAGCTTCGTCGTCAAGAGCAGTGACCATGATGAAGATGGAGAAGGCTGCCCGGAGACCAGCATCACCCAGTAAGGCACCTGCACAGAAAGTGTTATTGGTTGGGGTGATTTAAACTCCTCTAACATGTGTGGGTTTTTAAAAAAAGTTTTCAGATTCTTCTGCATACTTGGAGGATCTCCCAAATTTGCAGAACTATCTGTCTTCTGTCAGTGCCGGCCCAGTCCACAGATTTGAGTATCCACAGATGGGCCTATAATTTGACTATTAGATATATGACAAGTGGGGATTTGGAAGAAACTTGTGGGGAGGGTGCATCCGCCCCCCGCTTTTGCTTCCTTCCCTCTCCCAGACCCAGCTTGGTGTAGTGGTTAGGAGCACGGACTCTAATCTGGGAGAACCAGCTGCTGGCGTGACCTTGGGTCAGTTACAAGTTCTCTCAGAGCTGTTCTCTCAAGGGCAGTTCTTGAAAGAGCTCTCTCAGCCCCACCTACCTCACAGGGTGTCTGTTGTGGGGAAGTGAAGGGAAAAGAGATTGTAAACTGCTCTCAGACTCCCAGTGAAGGGCGGAGTATAAATCCAATTTCTTCTTCTCCCCTTCTCAAATTTTTTTCCACTCTCTGTTTCTTCCCTTCCTCTTCTCTTTCTCCCCCTTCTCCTTCTCTGTCAATCTTCTCCCCCTCTATATCTCCACCTCCCCTTTCCTGACAATCTCACCCCCTTCTCTCTCTCTCTGTCTGTCTCTCCCCCTTCCCTCTCAGTATTCCCTCATCTGTCTCCCCTCTTCTTGAGGCCCTCTTCAGTTTGAGCCCCGGGGCAGGCTCCCACCTCAGCTGGCAGGGCCCCTGGGAACCACCACATCTTGGCTCCAATGTCTATAATACGTAAGCTTAGACAATATCTCCTCCACGTCTCATATATTCCATAGAATGATCCACTAATAGGAGGAGAATATTTTCCAGTAATGTTTATGGGCATTTCAGTTGTCACAAACAAGTTAATGACTTCTAAATTACTGGGTTATGTTCTCCAGAGTTTTTCTGGATGTGGAGCATGACTTTCCAACCTCATTCCTCGCATAGCAGTCCTAAATGACTCCCCAAAATCCAGCATTTTGGGAGGCAGGAAGGGAGAGGGGAGCAAGTAAAGCTCAGAGCCAGTTTGGTGAAGTGGTTAAGAGTGGCAGACTCTAATCTGAAGAATGGGGTTTGATTCCCCACTCCTCCACATGCAGCTGCTAGGTTACCTTGGGTCAATCACAGTTCTCTCAGAGCTGTACTCTCAGAGCTCTCTCAGGCCCACCTACCTCACAGGGTCTCTGTTGTGGGGAGAGGAAGGGAAGGAGATTGTAAGCCACTCTGAGTAAAGGGCGGGGTATAAATCCAATCTCTCCTCCTCCTCCTCCTCCTCCTCCTCCTCCTCAGTGGACCTGCAGTAAAACTTGGATGGATTTAAGCTATTATATTCAACATGTTCTGTTTTTGGGGGGTTATTTCCTTTTGGGGGTGGGCACACCTGTGTGTGCAAATGTGTGTGTGTGTGATTGCATGCCTGGAAGTCATGGCAACTTCTGGCAACCCCTACTGGGGACTTGGACTTTTTCGAAGAGGTGGCTTGATAGCCTGCCTCTGCGTCCCAAGCCCTGGTATTCCTTCGAGATCGCCCTTCCAATTACTTGCCAGCATCTGCCCTGTTTAGCTTCTGAGATATGATGAGATCGGGCTTGCCTGAGCTACTCAGGTCAGAGCTTCAACATGTTCTTTAAGGTAATCCAATAAAATATTTAAAGGATCTGAAGGGGTTTGATGTCCCATGGTTTCTTCTACGCACCCAAGTACTATTTTCCAGAACCCTTTCATCTAATGTATGTCCCAAGGCCAGGTTTCTGTGACAGAGCATCTGCTTGTCATGCTGAAGGTCCCGGGTTCAATCCCCAGCATCTCCAGTTACAAGGATCTGGTAGTTTCAGAGCACTGCCGTGTTGGCCTGCAGTAGAATGATTAGATTCAAGTCCGGTAGCACCTTAAAGAACAGCAGAAAGCAACATCCCTAAGGAATTACAAGAAAAATTAAAGAAGATTGCCCTGGCAGCAGCCTTTTTAGAGGATTCCTCCTTGGACCCAATTCAACTGTCAGCTTCAAATGTCACTGCTAGACACAGTACTTGGTTCCTGTATGATTTTGGGGGGGGAGCTTACTGCTTCAGGACCAGACTGGAACCAGAGAGAGAAGCCCCTCCCCTTCAGGAATCGTGAAAAAGTGTGGTGACCCTGCCGGCCTATAGGGAGGAGCTTCTCTCAGAAGTGGAGACTGTCCCACCCCTGGACCACCAAGAAGGAAAATTCAGGGTAAGTGAGAAAAATCTTCTATTGTCTTCCTCGTGTCTCTTTTTGATCCTTTGGTTGCACCTTTTGTTGACTCTTTCCTTAGGTCCCAGCTTGATGTATCCCTTAGCCTCTAGTTAGGTCAGTCGGAATTAATAAGGCAAAACACTATGAATCCTGCTCCGCCATATTAGAGGAAGCCACACTGGTTTCTCAGCCTTCTATCAGAGCAGCAGGAAGTTTGGTTTGCACACTACTTCCCTGTGCGCACAATGCACAGAGGGGATTGGGTGTTGGTTGGTTGTTTACAGTCCAAGGATGCTGGCTCATTCTGACAATAACAAAGTAACTGAATGGAGAATGCATTTCCCAGAATTTCTGCAAGTTCTTTGAAGGCTGTTGAAGATTGTTTTCACAAAATCTCTCCTTTTGAAAGATGCCTTCCTGTTCTTGCAATGCTTAGCAGTAACTGAAAGGTGGTGATGGGGTGGTGGTGAACAAACCATGTTAGTTTTCTGTGCGGGAGGAAGAGCCAGTAATGTCAATATTCACTGATATTTTCCCCCATCAAATTTTCTCTCTACGGGCATATGAATATTAATTTTAGGAACAAAATTTCTCTCTGGACTCAAGGCCAAAGTAGATATAGTGTCAAAAGACTGACCAGCTGTGTGTTAGTTTTTTAAAGTAAAGAACACTCCAAATGCAGATCTGGGTGACAGCATAGAGTTAGGGGGTTGCATTGATTCCCTCCTTCACTGTATCATCAACTCCTTAATTTGTCGTATTAAGGACATGTACTGTTAGTGTATGTGTGGTCGGTAGTGGGGATGGGGAATGATGCCTTGTGACCAGAGAAAAACTAGCTCTCATTCAGGACATAACTTGGAACTGCCTTGTAAATCAGTCCTTTCCAAACAATTTGCTGTGTAATTTACAATATGTAAACTACTCCAGTGCAACCATACACTGAAAAAACTGCATCTCTGCATGAGTCTGTGCTCTCGCATTGCCTTTTTCCAATCGGTCTCAGCTAAGGACAGGCAATTCAGCTACGTCTCTGACACATGTGTGCTTGGATCATTAAGTCATTCTTGATGTAGGAACATAGGAGAAAGCCTTGCTGTCAAAGAAGCCTGCCTGTGCCTGTTGCATCTCTGTATGAGGTACTCCTCTGGGCTTGCTTGCTTGGAACTGGGAGGCATACCAAACTGATAGCATGCAGGAATACAGGGTATAGGCTCCTATGAGGGTCAGTAATTCTTACTGTTACACATTCTAAAAGTGAGCCAAAAGAGTGAGGTAGGCCTCCAGGTTTCATTTAGTGGGAAAAGTGTGTCTCAGCTGTCAAAAGTTCAGCAATCCCAGATGTAAACACAAGAGCAGGAAGTCCAACTGTTTTGAAATAGGCCACTGTTGACTGGTAGTTTCCACAGAAATGCTATTCTTCAGCCACACAAATTCTTTCTCCCTCTTTCTGTCAAGACATCTCCATACCACAAAGAATTACCCTCAGCCTACAAACATGGTGTGGAGAAATGTGGCACGCACCCTTTCTTGGCTGGGAGGAGTTGAGTGGCTCTTAATAATATACAAAGGGGGGGGGAATCTTTCTCTGGGAGTTGTGGGATGGCTGCCAGCTTTATCACCCCATCGGAATCTGGCCATTTATCCTTCTCCCCTGGCACTGAGGCGACACACCCTGTGGTGCTCTCCCGGCTTGTAGCTAGGCCTTCAGCTAGCAGAGGTAGTTTGCCATTGCCTTCCTCTGCATGGCAACCATAGACTTCCTTGGTTGACTCCCATCCAATAACCATAGCCAACCTCAGTTAACTTCTGAGCTTTAACAAGTTCAGGCTAATCAGGACTATTCAGACTGCTTTGGGTGTAATCCAAATATAAGGTATCCTTTCATCGCCCAAAAGATTACTTGTCTAGGCAAAAGGAATCACCTCCTTCACTGATGGCATTTTTGTCTGGACACATGGTAAAGAATCCCTGGATATATTCCACCAGGCATTCAATGACTTTCACCCCACCATCAACCTGACCTATCTATGCAAGAAATACATTTTCTGGACACTACTGTGAAAATACACAATGAACACATAGTCACTACCTTATACTAGAAACCTACTAACTAACAATCATACCGACATGCCTCCAGGTACCCTCCGAAACATACCCAATGATCCATTGTATACAGCCAGGCTCTACACTACAGCCGCATCTGCTTCAATCCTACAAACAGAGATTCTCACCTGAGGGATCTACAACAAACCTTTTTGGAACTAAAGTACCCACCTGATTAAGTCAAGAAACAGATTAACAAAGCCAGAATGGTACCCAGAGAAAACCTGTTGCAAGACAGGCCCAAAAAAGACAATAACAGAACACCGCTAGTGGTCACCTTCAGCTCTCAACTCAAAACAGTTCAATGCATCACTTCCAGCCTCTATTCTGTAAGGCCCCCTATGTACCTATGCAAAGTGGAGCAACTGGCAGAAAATACCCCTTATCATCCCCCCCCCCCAATACCCTATGTGTGTAAGTACTAGCCATGTCTGGCCTAGAAGTTGGCCAGAGTGTAGCCTAGAAATGTACACTAAACCAAAATGGAGCAGAGCCAAACAAAATGGTTCCTAGTAGCAAAGAAAATTCTGAACTTGCTATGTTGGTGAGGTGGCTTGAGGGAGTCTGTCAGACTAAGCCCCCCCCCCCCCAATCCAAACAAAAAGATATTTCTCCCTATAATGGAGCCCACAGGAAAGATCTTGTCCCAAATGCAAGATTGTAACACCTGGTTCCTCCCTTCCTCGTCAAATCACCCTAATCAATAGACTATTCACACAACTGGGTAGCCTTTTCTCTCCAGTAATCAGGGATGATCAGTGGATCATTAACTTCTCACATTCCTAGCCACATTCCAACAGAAACATTCACAGTTCCTGTTTACACCAGGAAATTCATTCATCCACACACATGCAAAATATGACAACAGTCTTTGTCTTCTCCTGGGAATGTACTCAGAGCTTCCCCTGAACATTGTTCTGATCCAGTTAATCCCTCCAGCACATTGTTGGCATCTGGGTTTATTGGAAGCTCTGGTACCAGTGTCCATGTTCAAATTAGATGTCGTATATTATTATGGGTGGGGGTTTGTTTGAGACTGGGGGACTGTCTGTGCACAAGAAAAGCCCCCCCCCCCCGTATTTGTGTAAGAGAACTGTCATTATCCAGTTGTTACCTCAGATGCTATATTTGTCCAAAAAGGCTGTCTCCTGTTTATTAGGGAAATTCACAAGGAGACAGGAAAGCTTGGAGGGAGGTAACTAGCGAGATTCTCCACCTATGTTTTATGGGGATCTTTCCCTTAGAGAAACTAGTCCATTGCTTAACCAAAAGGGTTGTTTTTATTAAAATAAGAAATCCTAATAAAATACACACATATTTTTTTCCTATAAAACACATGTTAAAATATACACACAAGTACTGAAAATACAGAAGGGAGTGGGAATAATAAAAGAAGAAGAAGAAGAGGAGGAGGAGGAGGAGGAGATTGGATTTATTCCCCGCCCTTCACTACCCAAAGGTGTCTCAGAGCAGCTTATAAACTCCTTTCCCTTCCCCTCCCCACAACAGACACCCTGTGAGGTAGGTGGGGCAGAGAGAGCTCTGACAGAAACTGCTCTTTTTCAAGGACAGCTCTTATCAGAACTATGGCTTGCCCAAGGTTATCCAGCCAGGTGCAAGTGGAGGAGTGGGGAATCAAACCTAGTTTTCCCAGATTAGAGTCCATGCAAACCACTACACCAAACTGGAGAGTGATAGGGAAGAAGAAAAGAAGAGAGAAGAGATTGGATTTATACCCCACCCTTCACTACCCGAAGGAGTCACAGAGCAGTTTACAATCTCCCTTCCCTTCCCCTCCCCACAACAGACACCACGTGGGGTAGATCCAGAAGAGTTAGCCGTGTTAGTCTGTTGCTGCAAAATTGTAAAACACGCAGTAATCTCTGACAAAGAGACCTGTGAGTTAGGTGGGGCTGAGACCGCTCTTTCAAGAACTGCTCATGAGAGAGCAGCTCTGAGAGAACTTGTCATTTTATTTTATTTCTTATTTGGAATAATGGATTAGAATAGTAGATTGTAATGTAATTAATAGTAGAATGTAATATAATTTGGAATGTTAGATTGGACTGTATTTCTCTGGTCTGGGGACAGGGGAGTTAACTCTACACAGCCAATTGCCCCACTTCAAAGAAGAAGATGCTGTAAGGTCACCTTCATTTCATTGTATCTGAAGAAGTAACTGTATCTGGCAACTTCCATTTCATTGTATCTGAAGAAGCGTGCATGCACATGAAAGCTAATGCTTTGAATAAAACTTTGTTTGTCTTAAAGGTGCCACTGGACTCCAACTTCGTTCTACACTTCAGAGTAGATCCCCTTCTTATCAGTCCCCAGACAGAATACTTTATATGGGGATACGGGTGCAGGAAGAAAGCCCTGTATGAGTGCCACCCACTGGCAATAGAATAAGGAAAGGAAGGGATGTTTATGTAGAAGAACAGAGGACAGGAAGTCCCAGGCACCAGGATCAGGGAGGGTTTGGCTTTGGAATGGACTCACTTGGAACGGAGCCCCAGAGACCTATAGTGTTGAAAAAGAGAGACAAAGCACGGTTGCCTCACAGCTAGAATAAATCTGGCCTTGTGTGTTTTTGTTTTGTTTCTTTCTTTCATGCCAAAAAAAAAAAAAAGTCAAGGGACTGAGTCATTTCCCCCTCCCCAGCTTTTAACAAGCAGTATGACTCTCTTGCTTTCTCCATAATCCAGCGAATGTTGGCAATTTGATCTCTAGTTCCTCTACCTCTTCGAAACCCCGCTTGTACTTCTGGTAGTTCTCTATCCACGTACTGTTGAAGCCTAGCTTGTAGGATCTTGAGCATGACCTTGCTAGCGTGTGATATGAGTGCAATTGTGCGATAGTTTGAACATTCCTTGGCGTTGCCCTTCTTTGGGATTGGAATGTATACTGATCTTTTCCAATCCTGTGGCCACTGTTGCGTTTTCCAAATTTGCTGGCAAATGGAGTGCAGCACTTTAACAGCATCATCTTCTAAGACTTTTAATAGCTCAGCTGGAATACCATCACCTCCACTAGCTTTGTTGTTAGCAATGCTTTCTAAGGCCCATTTAACTTCACATTCCAGGATGTCTGGCTCGAGGTCAGTGGAAGAGTCGGACTCGACTGTGCGACTGAACAACAAATGTATGTGCAGTGAATAGACAACTTTTATGCTGGGCTGCAGTAGAAATGGCCTGAGTTTCACACCCCTGGACTATCACGTTTCCTCCTCCTGGGGAACCATCTACTTATTTTTCTCTTGATTCCCCACTCCTCCACTTGCATCTGCTGGATGACTTTGGGCAAGCCATATAGTTCTGTCAGAGCTGTCCTTGAAAAAGAGCAGTTTCTGTCGAGAGCTCTCTCAGCCCCACCTACCTCACAGGGTGTCTGTTGTGGGGAGGGGAAGGGAAAGGAGATTGTAAGCCGCTCTGAGACTCCTTCGGGTAGTGAATCTCTTCTTCGTCTTTGCAAAATGTGCACACTGAATTTGGTTGCTAACCTCCAGGTGGTGGCTGGAGATCTCCCTCTATTACAACTGATCTCCAGGTAACACAGATGAGTTCACCTGGAGAAAATGGCTTCTTTGGAAGTTGAACTCTATTGCATTTTACACCAATGAAGTCCCTCCCCTCCCCAAATCCCACCCTCTTCAGGCTTCACCTCCAAAATCTCAAGGTATTTCCCAACTCAGAGCTGGCAACCCAGCACAGATACATGAATCCATTAGATGAAGCATACAAAGACAGGTCTCGAAATGGATATTAGGTGCTGCAAAATACCTGAGATAATAAAATTTTGGGATTTGGAAGCCGGGGTCTACCTCGGAGAAGGGGAGTTCCAAGCAAGACCTTGAAGAGTGGATGTTCGAGCCATTGGGGCCGCGAGGCCAAGCAACGGATGAGGAGGGCTCCGGAACCTTCCCAACGGAAGAGGATTATGACCCACCCCCGGACTATCGACCTCGGGACCCCATCCCGGTGGAAACCACCGGGGAACGACTGACAGAGCTGGAAGACTCGGTGAGGGACTTGCTGAGGACATTCCAGGATGTGATGGAAGCTCTGCCGGGAATGATGGACGTTAGAATGGCTAATTTCCTTGATGCACACGCCGTGCAGCAGCAAGTTGTCCCTGCACCGGGAGTTCCCGCACCGCAGCTGCAAGTACCGGGAGTTCCTGCGCCGCACGTGCCTGACACTGTTATTTGGGTGGTTGTTGATTTATTTTCTAAGCAAGCTCATTTTGTGCCTTTTCCTTCCTTGCCTACAGCTCAGAGGTTGGCGAAATCGTTTATGTCTCACGTGGTGAAAATTCATCAATTACCTGCTAAATTAATTTCTGACAGGGGGACCCAATTTGTTTCTAAGTTTTGGAGGGAACTTCTTTCCATTTTAGGGGTGGAACAAGGGCTCAGCAGCGCGTATCATCCTGAGACTGACGGACAAACAGAACGAGTTAAT
This sequence comes from Gekko japonicus, assembly GCF_001447785.1. Classification (NCBI taxonomy): domain Eukaryota; kingdom Metazoa; phylum Chordata; class Lepidosauria; order Squamata; family Gekkonidae; genus Gekko; species Gekko japonicus. The sequence continues at coordinate 264,891 of NW_015164222.1, forward strand.
CAGACCCTGGAGCAATATCTTCGTTGTTTTACTAATTATCAACAGAATGATTGGTGTGAATTGTTGCCTCTTGCTGAATATTGTTATAACAATACTGTCCATAGCTCCACGGGCATGTCTCCTTATAAAGCTGTCTCTGGTTACGACAGCCCCCCCCTCCCTTTCCTGGAGGGGATGGGCCAACGTCCTGTGGGGGATGCTGATACATGGTGTATGTCCTTGCAAAATGCATGGCCTCTGCTATGCCAAACGCTTGACGCAGCCAAGGCTGCTTACAAGACCCAGGCAGACAAGGGTAGGGTGGTGGGGTTTGATCTGAAACCTGGGGATCTTGTGTATGTCTCGACCAAGAACATTAAGATGCTGCGACCTAGCAGGAAATTGGGGTGGAAGTTCATTGGTCCATTCAAAGTGCGTAAAGTCATAAATGATGTGGCGGTTGATGTTGTTTTGCCTAAGAATTTACGTGCTCTGCATTCTGTTTTTCACATGAGCCTGTTGAAGAAGGATCCTGGCCCGTCTCCCTGGAGACCAGCAGTTACTCCTCCTCCACCTGTTATTTTGGAGGGGGATGAACATTTTGAGATCGCTGATATCCTTGATTGTAAATTGAAACGTGGTAAACTCTGGTACCTTATCGAATGGGTTGATTTCGGTCCCCAGCACCGCGAATGGGTGGAAGAAGGGGATATTCGGGCCCCTTACCTGATCCGTAGTTTCCACAAGAGGTTCCCGGACAAACCGGGAGGTCTCCCGCCCAGCCCGGGAGATCTCCCGCCCGACCCGGGAGGTGTGTTGTAAGTGTATTTTAAGGGGGGCAGTATGTCAGCAAGCTGCCATTCTGTTTTCTGTGACCTCTGTGTACATATCCTTTCCCTGTTACACCCGGCTTGGCTTCTATCATCCTGCTCCTGCTTTGGAATGCAAAAGATAACTGCTGGAGGTTGTGTGGGGGAGAAGATGCTGTAATGCTTGCCTATTGCTTTTCTCATGAGTACTGCACCTGTGTTTTGTCTGATGTTCTGCCTGGTTCCCATGGACTGGGCGCGCAACCGTTTCTTTAGCCCGCCAGCGGGAATGCCATTCATTGGATCTGTACCTGTTTGAATTTCCTTTATTATGCTTGACCTAACTGTGTATCCCCAGTTCTAACAAAGAACGTGTTTGAGTATGTCTTCAACGCTTTGAAATAAATTTTGCTTTTCTTGAAAACGTGGATTTATTCTCGATGCTTGGGGATCCAACATCTTGCATCCAACTCATCTGCAAAAAAATAGAGTGCCTTTGGTGAATTTGGGATATATGCAAAATCAGCTGCTGCTGCTTCCTCCTCCTCCTCCTTCCTGACAGAGAATGTCTGCAGTGAGGACTATCCTGAGGGCCAAACCTAACTTGCCGTCTCCCATAAAGTCTGGGTAACTTAAAGTGCTCCATTGCTCCATTTGGGTGCACGGTGCTGCAAGGGGGAGAGGCCATTTCCCATGGAAAGCTGTCTTCCAGTGCTCCTCAACTAAAGTTTGATCCCCCAGGGCCCCGGTCACACGGGCCGGATATCGCGGGGGGAGGCGTGGCTGTTTGCCCTGGAGCGAACTACCGCACGGCAGCCGGATCAAACATCCCGCCCAACGTCCCGCCGACGTCCCGTGGTTGGGGGGAGGTGCCGATCATACCTCACTCCTGCAGCGCGGCAAAGAAGCACTGCCGCAGGGGTTGTGTTGTTTTTTTTAACCCAAGTGTTCGCATGCTTGTGCGCACCCGTGGAGACTTCACAAAAAAAAACTTTTCGCGACGGGACATGGGCGGGCGCCGGATGCCACGAGCTAACACCGGAAACGTGATCTGATGCCCGCCCTTGCCCCGCGGTTTCCGGAAACTAGTACCTCGGAGGTACTAGTTTTTTACAGCGCAACTTCGGAGTGAAGCCTCGCGTGAGCCACGGGAGCTCTACGCTTCCCAGATGTGGCGGTGAGATCGCGCCCGGAAAATCCGCCTATCTTCCATCTCTCTAGCGTGCCTAATGCTCAGTGTGACCGGGGCCCAGGTGGTTTTTCCAAATAAGCACACCAGTTACTTACTAGGGGGTATAAAAGCAAATGACAGAGCCGTGGTTCTCAACCTTTAATCTACTGTGGCCCACCAAGCATGCCACATTATTACTGAATAATAATGATTATCATCAAATGTCCTCCAAGCCACAAGTAAAAAATTCTCCAAGCCACATAAAAGAGCCCTCCAGACAAGATGGCTTTGTTTATATATTAGGTATATTTGTGACAAATGTGAAATTGCTTCTCGGAAAGTGCCGGCTTTTATCTGAGCACACATGAACACACAGGAAGCTGCTTTATACTGACTCTGACCCTCAGTCCATCAAGGTCAGTATCGTCTACTCAGACTGGCAACAGCTCTCCGGGGTCTCAGGCAGAGGTCTTTCCCATCACCTATAGCCTGGTTCTTTTTAAGGGTAGATGCTGAGGACTGAACCTGGGACCTTCTGCATGCCAGAGGCTCTTCCAGTGAGCCCTTCCCAAGCCTTTCTTTCTGCAGAATCTCTGTCTTCCTTGTCTTGGTTTCTGTTTCAGGGCCCCCCCCCCCGCCTTTTCTTTCTGGTAGTTCTCCTCATAGACTGAGGAGTATTTTTGTGCCTGTGTTTTGCTCCAAGCAGGAAGAGGGCATTCCTCTTTTATTCCTATTGGTAAGGGAGTGGGGGACGTGAATAACAGATCTGAGAGTTTATCCTCCGGGTGTGGCAGGTAGTGTAAAACACCTCCCCTCTGCTGGCTGTCAGAATACCTTGAAAAGTAGGGAGATTGGATTGCCTAAAATTGTAAATACTTCCCATCTGGTCCCGAATGTCTCCAGGGTTTGCAGACTGGCCCAGGGGGGAGGGGGCTGTACCGCCATGAGCAGGAACCATTGTGATAAACTACAATATGAGGAGAATAAAATAAAACAAGGAAAGAAATATTAGTTTCAGTCAAGGAACCCTGTCCCAAGTTCCTAAGTTGCAATGATTTGAAACGACTGTAAGACTTGCTATAAATATGAAAGAATTCAGACGGCATTGAAAATGAGAGGGGACTCTGTAACAGAATGTATAGTCATTAGGGCTGCCAGCCCTGAGCTAGGAAATACCTAGAGATTTTCGGGGAGGAGCCTGGGGAGGGTGAGGTTTGGGGAGGGGAGGGACTGCATCCGTGTATAGTGACCCCGATTTTAAACAGTTCCTCAGTGGATATGTCATCATTCTGCTCCAAGAGACCTGGGCTCAGTATGAGATTTTGCTGGAGGGGTTTAACGCACATTCTGCACCAGCACTTAAAGTTCATCGCTATGGACATGGTCAAGCTGGGCTAGCTGTCTTGTGGTCCAGAAAATCCAATTTAGTTGTTACCTCTCTCTCGAGGGGACCAATGTTAATGTGCAACCCTATCTGGTGGGTGCAGGGGTGGCCCTTTATATTAATAAATGTCTACATCCCTCCATGTTTGAACAAGGATTCAAGATTATGGAAGAAAGGAAGTAGAATGTATTGAGCATGTCATTTTGCATTGTGATTATGCCAACATTCGTGTTAAGTATTTAGATCGGTTGTTAATGGATTTAATAGGCCAATCTGATAATTATAAGTCTTTTTTTCTTCTTTCCTCAAAAATGCTGTAACTATTGAAATAGTGGCAACTTTTCTATAAAGGTAAAGGTTCCCTTGCTCGAAAGCCAGTCGAATCCGACTCAAGGGTTGCGGTGCTCGTCTCCGTTTCGAAGCCGAAGAGCCAGCGCTGTCTGAAGACATTTCCGTGGTCATGTGGCCGGCATGACTAAACACCAAGGCGCACGGAACGCTGTTACCTTCCCACTAAAGTGGTACCTATTTATCTACTTGCAATTTCTTGCTTTTGAACTGGCTTCTAAAAAGCGAGTTATGTGTTAACTGTCCTTATGTCTTGTATACTTCTTAGTGCATAATGTCAGTAAAGGTTGTTGCATTGTATTGTAAGTCCCAGGTGCACCCAGAGTCAATAAGGGCTCGCACCCTAACATAGATGCCCATATCCAGATTGACAACAGTCACCATTAAGTAAAACAGGGGAGGAGATTCTCACTGATTCTGGCGCGGGAGACTTTTGGACCTGCCAGTTAGCGCCCTTCACAGCAGATCCCGGCCTTTCCCCAGCAACCGATGCGGCTCTTCCTCGCTGGATGAGGTGCCCTCCAGCTCCTCCCACTCTCCCACCTAGAGAGCCTTGGGGGGTTTGGGGAGACCCCCTGGAGACTTGGAATTTTTGTCCACTCCCTTGTGCTCCTCCTTCTTCCCTCTTCCAGGGCTCTTCTCATGAGGGCAATTCCCTGCGAAGTGGCCAGGAGCTCCACATCTCAGACACAGGCCTCATTGCATTCTTTGCTCCCTCTTGCTCCTGGGCAATGTTCCCTCTAAGCTGTGGAGTCTTGTGAGCAAAAATTCTACTTTGTGAGCCACTGGAATTAAAGTTGTGAGCGAGCGATTTGGCTGCTGCATAAATCAGTTTGCTTTGGAGCCGTCCTTCCTGAGCTAAGGCAAAAATGTGTGAGCCGGAGGCTAAAAAACTGTGAGCTAGCTCACACTAACTCAGCTTAGAGGGAACACTGCTCCTGGGTGTCTAAGCACGGCCCCACTGTCCTTTTGCCTTGCCTCCTGGCACCTTCAGACCCGGCTTGGGGGGGTACATCTTCAGGAAGTTGCACCGGTTCTCTGCCCCACAGGCTACCTGGATCCGGACAGTAAAGGTCAGCGGGTTGTCTTGAGCCAGAGCCTTGTCTAAGATAGTGGGATTCAGGCCTGCTTGATAAAAACTCGATCAGCACTTCTTCAGGCCACCCTTGGAGTTTAACTGCTTAGGTTTTGAACTCATCCGAGAACTCTCTGACGGACTTGCCCCCTTGCTTTAAGCCTCTGAGTTAGGTCCTCACCAGCTCCAACTCTATGGGATCCTCGTACTGCCACTGCAGGGCTCACAGGGCACTTTGTAGAGTCCCACGAACTACTCTGCTGCCCGACTGTGCATCTGAGACCCCACATAATCCACATGATGCTCATCCGATGGGAAGGTGTGGCCCCGCTCCCGTAGAAACTTGCGCACTTGCAGGGTGAAGAATGCCATCTCAATTCCACAGGTCTCCAATCCTTGGGACGTGCCCCCTTGCTGCGAGACTTCTCCTCATTGATGGGAACCTGGGGTTCCTGAGCTGGGGGGTCAGTTTGGGTTCTGGCCCTGACCCTGCTGTCCTCGCCTTCTTCACTCATCACAGTGGTGGTGTGAAGGTCAAGGAGGAGTTCTGACACTATGTCAGATTTCTGGACAACTGAACACCCAACAGCACTCTCTTGGCAGTGATATGTTTATTTAGAGGCTTTAGTAAGTTCCAAGCTGTGACGTTTTGGCACCAACCCTGAAGTTATAAGGGTTCAAACAAGCTCCCCACCCCTGGTGAACCCTCCAATCACTCCAAACTCCCAGCCTGCGTTTTTACTCTACTCCTAAGAGCATCTACCATTATGTTATCTATAACAGCCAAGCTGGTAGAGACAGGTTTTCAAGGATGTTCATTCTTCCGCTGAAGCAAAGTAGGTTCGTACGCACACGCACACAGACACACACAGCCCCCCCTTTTATGCCCACAACAGAAGAGAAGAAGCACACAAGAACAAAACCATGGCAAACAAAGTTCTGAGTTTGACAGAAGCCCTTCCAAAGCAAGGAGATGAAACTCCCCTTCCATAGTTTCTACGCAGCTGAAAAGCTGTTCAACAGGAAGTGGTGGTCAGTAAACAGGCAAACAGATTGAATGTTCGGGTCACAGGAATTTGTGGCTGTCAAACAAGGTAAGGACAGCTACTGAAGGGGGGAATTTGTAGCCTCTCTAATCGGAGCAACTTGAAAGTGTCTGAATTCTCCACCTAGAATGACCTCCTGCACATTTTCCATGCTGGTATAGAACTGCAGCTCTGAGCAAAGAACATCATGGGAAGGTCAGCACTAAATCACATGTCAATTATATGCTGCGCCTATTAAGGATGGCTGGCTGTGATGTATCACTGTCTCCAGAAAAACGGAGGGGACTGTTTGGGTTTCATGTGTGCTTTTAATGTCATTGTGACTTGCTTAATGAGTTGCACTCTCAAAGAGTAAACATTTGTACATTGCATTTCTAGCTATGGGAATGGGGGAACATCACCAAAATTGCTGCAGTTGCTAATAAAGTTATCCAAAGAATATGCAGGTGTGGCCCTTCCCTCAGTGGCATAAGGAAGGCCTTCAGGTGGGAAGGGCTGGCTCCCTGAAAGCTCAAGCAATGAGAGAGTGAACAACATGCAGACCTACTTGTTCATAAATTCTCTTCTGTGAAAACCCATTTTTGCTTCTTTCTTGGCAAAATGATGAAACACCACAAACACATACCACTTTGCCTTCTGGCATCTTTGTTTTCCAGGGAGATAGCACAATATGCCATATATTTTGCCTCCTTCCTGTCTTGAAAATAGGTGTACAGGGTCTGAGTATAAATCAGATTACCTGTGTACTGATTGCAATGACTAATTCTCATTCTGCTATCTCAAATGCCACGGGTATCTTGTTCCCCTCTTTTAGAAATAGATGCATGGGTTGAGCTGGGATTTGAACTTGAAATAGCAAACGGGGTCCAGAATAGGTGTTTGGAGCCTGTATTCCACTATCTTAAAGTTCAGTAAGTTTTAACATGCAAATCCATGGTGCGGTAGTGGTTATTAAAGTGTCGGACTAGGATCTGGGAGACCAAGGTTCGAATCCCCTCTTTGACATAGAAGCTTGCTGGGTGATTTTGGGCCACTCACATACTCTCAGCCTAACCCACCTCAGAGAGTTGTGAGAATAAAATGGAGGAGAGGATAACAGTATAACCTGCTTTGGGACCCCAGTGAGGAGGAAGGTCTTCCTAGCTTCGTGAAATTCTTAACAGGAACACCTGGCAAAAGCACAGGGATTTGACCCAAGACTTGACCATGCTCATTGTCTCACCCTGTCTCCCTAATCAGGTTTTCTGTTGAAAAGTAAACTGCATAAAACAGAAGACCTGTTTGGAGGTGGGGACTAGCATGTCATGGGGGGAAAGACAAGAGTTCTTATCCTCCTACTCATAAAACTAGCCACAGGGGTTGGGATGGGTGCAGAACAGAACCAGCTGCTGAAAAATACGGTGATTGACCAGAATCTGCCCTGAAAAATCCCCCCTTTCCCACACCAGCCTGGATTCTCCTGGCAATAGGGTTGCCAGCCTTCAGGTGGTGGCTGGAGATTTCCACGATTATTACTGATCTCCAGACGACAGAGATCAATTCACCTGGAGAAAAATGGTGGCATTGGAGGGTGGACTCTATGGCATTAGAACCCAATGAAGTCCCTCCCCAAACCCCACCTTCCCCAGGCTCCACCCCCAAAATCTCCAGGTATTTCCCAACCTGGGACTGGCAACCAATGCTCCCTCTATTTTTCCCCCTTACTGAGCAGAGCAGTTCACATCCTGAGCAGAATACAACTGCTGTAATCTTAAAATGGGCAATGGGCAGTGCAAGACCCCGCATGGCTCCAGATTGCTGCTGAGTGGGGCTTCCTGTGTTAATGAGCAGCTGCTCAAGTCTGCGGCTTAGAGGGAACACTGCAGTGGCAACTCTTAACAGTTCTCCATTCTGCTCCCCGATTCTCCCACTGCTTCTGCTGAGGATACCCAAGCCGAGGCATTTGGGAAGGTGAAGGGTAGCTCAACCCCTTAAAACCCCCAGTCATCAAACGCTGGAGCCCACATTTTGAGCCACGAGGTTGTCTTGTATTTCACAGTTGAGCAAGGCTGGGTTTCTTCTCTCCTTCCTTCAAAATGCTCATCCTAAAATAGGGTAATGGCGCCTACTGTATCATAACACACCAATTCTGCCAGACCCTGTTCTACTGGGAGTTTGGGATAAATGTCACAATTGAGGAACTGAGCATTAAAAAAAAGCCCAGCCGTTAACCCAGTTCTGAAGATCCATTGAACATGAAACAGGACGCTCAGTCTAGCGGAGCATTCACGCCCCATGAATGACTTCCTTGTAGTTTTCATTTTCAGCAAAACTAGAATGCCGCAGTCTGTGTCCCACACTGGAAAAATCTTCCATCTGTTTTCCAACTCCAGTTACAAAGCACACAAAACAGCCTCCAGTTCTCGATAACTTGTTAAGGTTTCTGAATTTTGGTCGCTGGAATAAGGTATTTTTTTTTTCCCCCCCCCCCCCCCCATTTTGTGCTTAAAAAACACACTGTATTAGAGAAACAAAAAGATGTAGCTTTATTACAGGCTCTTTGCAATTATGGTGAAACCCACAAGCACCACCCATGTTCCAAAGATAGAAATCCAGCAAGCCCAGGCTGAAGCCGTGTCTGGCTGGGCAAGGATCCACCCACGCCAAGTCCTGAATGGCAGCTTTTCTCAAGAACAGCAGTGTCACCTCCTCCAAGGCGAGACAGAAGTGCTGAGACATGTCAGAGATGCACCCAGCAGCATGGGCTTCCAGAAATGCTTGCCGTAGAGTAGCTGACAGCCATTTCAAGCTTAAGCTACACTTGTCTGAACTGTCGTCCTCTAGTTTTTGTTACTAAAAGGCTAATGCAACGGGAAGGGGCTGATCTGAATGGATGTGGAAAGTATGCAACTGCAAATTATTTGAACATATAGTTAGATGCATTGCTATCCCCCCGCCCTGCCTTTAAGGGCTCTGAATCCTGCAGGGTAATTTAGGCTGACAGCAACTGACTGAAGATCATTCAGTGGCTGATTCTGCATTGGCTTTTCCCTCCAAAACCCACATTGGAACAGAAATCCCCCTCTGCATTGCATGCTGCTTTCATTTCCTTTGATCACTGGATTTTATGGTAGCCTCCACTCCATGCCGCTTTCGCTTTCTTTGATCGTCGGATCTTATTGTATCCTCTGCGCAGATTTAAGGCCATTTTATGGCCATTCAGGGGTGACTTTGCAGTCAGTACAGCGTTGCCCCAAGGTATTTGAATGTGGATTTAGCCTGCACTTTTTCCTCCCAGTTGAGAAAATGTGGCGCAAATGCTAGATGCGGAATCGCCCAATGAGTTTTGCACCAAAGACATGAACCCCCGGTCTACATACCTACCCACTATGTCGCAGTGGCTCCACTGGATGAGAATATAACTCAGCATATTAGAAGACCCTCCCACCAAATACTGGGTTCTGCAGGGGCAGATCTAGCCACAACATAATGCCCATCATGCCTCTCATATTTCCTTCCTTCCTTCCTCTCTTGCCTTTCTCCCCAATGAAGACCCAGAGCAGCTTACCTCTTCCATTTTATCTTCACAACAACCCTGTCAAGTAGGGTAGGCTGAGAGTGGGTGACTGGCCCAAGGTCACCCAGAAAGCTTCCATTGGCAGAGTGGGGATTCGAGCCTGGGTCTTCTAGATCCCAGTCCAACATTCTGACTACAACATCACACTGGCTTTGGGGGGGGGAGGGGGGACACTGGCTAAGTCCATACCTGCCCATCACTTGCCCTTGGGTTTCCTCAATTTCCACTGACAGAAATCCTTGGGCAGGGAGAGGGAAGAGGTGTGACCGCAAACAATTTGCAAACCCAAAGGTCTTTGCAACATACAGGTTAAGGTATGTTATCCGTCAGCTTCATGGGCTAGTTGTGCAAAACGTTACAGCCCACATTTTTACATCAGACCCTCAAGTGACCAAGAGGGTGCTGTCCAAACCTCTGAATGAACCCACTTGTTATTGTCACAACTACTCAACATCTTCATAATCCACCCACTACGGTTTGGGTTTAAAATGAACCAAAATAGTTTATGAAATCCATATACATCTGTCTCTGCCCTTGCTAGAAAACAGGCTTGACCTTTTTTACTGAAGATGTAAAAACATTCAATTCCCAGGAAAATCACAGATGTGAGACTTGCCAATACCCCAATTTCCTAGGCAATAAAATATATGACCATTTGGGAAATTGGCAGACTTCAATTCATAAGACTAGCTTCCTGAAATACAGAGAATTCACACACACACCCTGCTTTCATCTCTCTGATAACATCAAAGCACAGTTTATTTTCCATGATTGGGAAACACCAGGAGTAAACAATGACATTGTATTGATCCTGTGGAATGTGAACTTTTGTTGTGTGAGACCAATGAAGGGAAACAAATTTCCTTCAAGACAATTTCAACTTCTAAGTGTTAAGTTACAACTGTAATCCAGTTATTAAGGGACCCCTTTGATCTTTGGTATAAATATTGGTCGGTTACAACAGACCAGAGCTAACTCCTGCTAGGAGTCAGTCAGAGAGGCCTCTCGTCACGCATGCATGGGGTGGGGGAAACTCTGCTGAATGTTTATCTTTCTGTGTATTCTATCAATGTTTAGGGACTAGGACTCTGAATGTTTTTCTATAATGAAGATTAGTTTTATTTTAAGAAGAGACCTTAGTGATTTCCAAGCTTGCACATCTGCCTTTGGTAAGGGGCGACACTCAGGAGACACACACAAACTGAGGGGGGAGAGTGTGGGTGACATGGGTAAACACGCTTTCACAGGACACGTGCAGCCACACACCCACATCCAAAATCTCACAACACCCCAAAAGGGCTTCATAAATTTCCTGTGTTCAGTGCCTGTCTAGAACTGGGGGGAAAACAGTGTCGAACAGGTGGCTGCCTTTAATACAACAGCCTGCATGATGGGTCATAAGAGCGCAGGCCTGATCTAATGCCAAATTTTACCCCTCCCCTCAAGCACTTAGCTGTTAAATAAGATCTTTGGGATGTGCCACTGATACTGTGCTAATTAATAAAACTCCCATTACCTTTGGCCCCAATGAAATTTTATTTATTCATTACATTTATTAATCGTCTGTTCCCCACAAATGTGGGGCTCTAGGCGATGAACAAATTTAAACTATTAAAAACCATAAAAACCATATCCAACGTATTATACACAATGACATATTTTAACGAGTGCTGAATTTGTGTTTTGTTGTTCCCTCCCGTTCCTGGTCTGTGAGTGCTTCATGGGCACAGGGAGGGAACAGCTCACAGGAGATAGGAGAGTCAGGTGGAGGAGGGTGCCAGCTCTGATGTGGACTGTCACTGTCCTCAACCACATGCCCGGTGGAACATCTCTGCCTTACAGGCCCTGCGGAATTGCATAAGATCAAGGTACAATATTCCCTGCAAAGCCGGGAAGATCTCCAAGCACTACTCCCCACAGATTCCTTAGTAGACTTCACAAGACAACTTACAGAAGGCTAACTTTGCCTTCCTATGTCAGAAGTTGGTATGTTGACAAGTTAACTTTGAAAGGTGCACACATCCTTCGAGAACAGTAGGTGGCCTTAAGTCTTCATAAGTATCATCAAATTTTCTCCAACATAAATTACATCCCATTTGTAAGTTTTAAAGAAAAATGACAACTATTTAGAGAGAAAAACTGTATATACAAGATGTTCTGGAGCGGCAGACTAACAAATATAGTACCTTTTCAACTGTAGAATCCTTTTAAAAGTGTTACAAACATAAAAAGCAAAAAAAAACCCTAAGAACATCAGTAACAAGTAAAGCTCTTTTTTTAAAAAAAGTAACAAATATAATTTTAGAAATGCTTTCGTAATGCTAAAGTTAACAATAAAGATTTCTTGAAGGGGGACCCCCCCCCTTAAGTTGCTTCAGACCATTTCTCGATTTCTGCGGATAGCACAGCAAAGGATCATGCTGAAAATCATACCAAAGATCTGAAAAAGAAGCAAACAAGAAAAAACTTTTGGTGGCCGTGGCCTGGAGAAGAGGATACACATCAGACCTGGAAGCCAAACCATTAAATATTTTGGTTCCATCCAGGAGCGGATTAAGGCTCACTGGTGCCCTCAGCACTGACCAATCTTGGTGCCCCCCTCCTTTCCACACTGACCCACAGTCCATTTTAGTTGTTGACCTGTCTGACCAGATAGACAATGCAGGTTGCAGCAATACAAAAATTTATTCATATGATAACACAGTATACTGTACAAACTAAGCTTTTCACCCTTTTCCCAACTTTGTGGTGCCCCCTTTGGCCTTGGTGCCCTAAACACGTGTTTAGTCTGCTTAATGGTTAATCTGCCCCTGGTTCCATCTTCCTTTTTCAATCTTGCTGTGACTGTAAATATTCAGGTAGAAGTCAATAGAAGTTTGGTTAACCTGGTTCACATCAGGCTTTCAGAAACATGCCAGTTAGTTGTCACATGATATACCTTAAATACGAGTCATTCTGCCATGTGTTTGCTAGGTGGGGTGGGGCAATTTAAATGTTAGCCGTAAGAACCCATAAAAACTATGAAGCATTAATCAAATAAAAATGATTCTAGGATCACCACACCTTTGGTTTAAGAGAAATGCTATGTCCCTTGCTGACTAATACATGCTCCAGAAAACATGGGAACTATATGTTATGGCCACAGATTAGCTTAGACATGGCTCAAGTAGTAAACATATTCTACAAAGTCTTCTATGTTATATGCTGGTTTCATACATCCCCAATGTGCCTTGGTCTTACAAATAGACACTAGGTTTGAAAGGAGGGGAAGGGAGGAGGAGGAGAAGGTGGAGATTGGATTTATACCCCACCCTTTAATACCCAAAGGAGTCTCAGAGAGGCTTACAATCTTCTTTCCCTTCCTCTCCTCACAACAGACATCCCGTGAGGTAGGTGGGGCTGCAAGAGCTCTTTCGACAACTGCCCTTGAGAGAACAGCTCTGAAAGAACTTATGACTGACCCAAAGTCACACCAGCAGCTGCATGTGGAGGAGTGGGGAATCAAACCTGGTTCTCCCAGATTAGAGTCCACACTCTTAACCACTATGCCAAACAAAAGTTCAGCAGGTGCAATCCTTGCTAACAATCGCTAGACCAGCCAGGGGTCCACAGCCTGCAGACACATTTGGAATTCTGACAAGGCATGGTGGGCATACCCATAAAATGGCTATCACAGGAGGCGGAGCCAGCCACAAAACGTCTGAACCACAACCTGATTTGCTGTGTTCTGTTCCAATTACGTTTCCATAAGAAGGAGAGGGTTTTGGCTTTGTTAGACAGCTTGCATCAGATCAAATGGGGTAGAATTCAAGAAGGGACGACACCTGCCCTTACACCAAACTGGTTCCCACAGTGTTGAGACCTGGGTTTGAGACCTATCAGTGGAAGGCTACTGTAACAGGACCTTTAACTTTTTAAGAATGGCTCTGGTCCTAAAGAACACTTACATAAATGTCACTAAAACTCCAAATCCAACTTCTTGGGAGACTTGGAGTAAGTCAGAACTAACTGTCTAGATAACTGAATTTACTACCCCTAACTATCCCCCAGTTGGTGTCCAACCGTTGGCCAATTTTGCCTACAACGGCTGCTTTACTCCGAGGGGTGCATTCAAAGTTTGACAACCATATGTGACGAAGGTTACAACTTACCATCACCACCCCAATGCCAATGCCAACGGCTCCAACCACATTCAGCTTTGAGGTGAAGACCTCCTTAATGGCTTCATGACATGACTGGAAGGGAAATAAATCTGTCATTTTTAGTACTGCTGCCTGCACACAAACACACACACAAACATGCTCCAAGTAGCAAGATCTGCTAGACGCTGCTTAGGGTTGCCAAGTCCACTTTAGCCCCCAGCGGGGGACTTTGGGGAGCTTTCCCGGAGGGGGCGGGGCATCCCCAACATGATGATGTAACACTGGGGATGTCCGCCCCCGCCCGCCCAATGGGCGCGTGGGGAAACATCAGCTCCCTGCACTTAAAGGGAGCCCCTTTAAGAGATGGGAGAGGGGTGGCTGCATGTGTTGGGGCTTGGGGGCGGGGCTTCCCTGTCGACCGGCTGGCCAGCGGCAGGTAGAATCCCCCCAAAAGCAGGGGACCCCTGCCAAACCGGGGGGGGGGGGGGGGGGGGGGGGGTTGGCTACCCTAACGCTGCTTGAGTCATGTACCCTGCCAACCAGTTTGACAAAGTGGGACATCTGTAAACAGGGTCATTAGCAGCAAGCATCTATTTTACTCAGGCAAGCATCTCCTCCAGCCCAAAGTCAGAGAAAGGATGAATGGCAAGGACAGATGTTGACCAGTAACCCAGGCCAGCCTGTGGTCCAGGCACTGAAAAGATTAATTTCTCCTTATGGGTTTATGAGGCGAATGAGGACTTTACGCATACCTTCTAAGACTGTACAACCCATGAATCCACCACCCACTGCCAAACTTGGCTCACCAACCATGCATGACATCCCATCAAGGAATTAATTAGGCCTCTTATAGAGGTCATCTAGGCCAGCCCCCTGCTAAGCTCAGCAAAGGAATGTTCTGATATAGAGCCATGGCCGTCCAGTGTCTGCCTGAAGGCCCCCATCCCACAAAGACCTTTCTCACAGATGTAAGTGATCAACCTGAGAATGGGAAAAGGGAGGGAAAAGTAGAAGAGGGCACTTCCATTGCTGATACTGTCTGTGCATGTCAAGAGAGCCAGAGTACTACCGTTCCACAGGGTACACTGTTGTTTGGAGAAGATGCTACAAAACTCCCCACGGAGGATGGGATTCCTTTCCTCATCCACTTTGCAGAACACAGAAAGCTACACAACGGCCCCACAGAAAGGGGCACCTCACTGCTAGAGGGAAGCCTCAAAGGAAGGCTTTTAAAGGGGAAAATTTCCCATCCAACTGGGAGGCCAGTATGGAGTTACTTTTCTAAGCTGTGGGGAATTCAACACAGAAGCAGCAGCAGGGAAATGATCAGGGCCTCCACAATGGCCTGTACTGGAGGGAGCCATTTCAACACCTCCACGCAACGGCCACTCTTCCCAGTCACTCAGACCATATGACATGCCTCCTTTAAGCATGATGCTCTTGTGCAGACCACTTGCCCTTGTTGAAAAGAGCCTTCCCAGCCTCACCTTCCTTACACTCCTGCCTGCATTCCCTATTAAATCCTAAGCATGCTCCAGCTCTTCCACACTACTCCGTATGAGCTCCTTTACTGCCCCCTTATGTTGAAAGGTCAACCTAGAACCTCCCTAGGGTGCCAACTCTTTCCCTTTTCCTCCAAGCCACAAGTCCTACCTCAGCCTTTGGCATCATCCCTTCCCTTTCAATCCACTGCAAAGTAATTTCATTTGTCACGTCCGTCCCCACTGTCCCCATCTCTTTGTTCTCCCCCCAAATGTGCACCATTTGCAACTTGAGGCTGCTTACATAAAAAGTGGCCTCCTGGGGCCACAAAAGAAGTCTCCAGGTCCTTGTGGAAGGAGCGGAATCTGGCTCCAGCTCAAGCCAGAACACACCCACACAACTTTTCAACACACATGATTAGATCTACATACCCTTAGTGCAAAGTCCACTCCATTTTTCGGTTTGGGACAGGTTTCCTGAAACCATGCTTCTAGGGTCCCCCCGTAACCACAGCAGTAAAGCTACAGCCAAAAAAGAAGAAGAAGAAGTTATGTCACAGCATAAGAGTTGTATTTCAAGAAGGAATGTCCCAGAGGTGTGTAAGCAATCTGGGGGGAGGGGGAACACAACAAACCAACTTTGCTACGATATCTCAAGCGATAAAAATCCTACTAAGTAATGCCCTGATCTGGATAGCCCAGGTGGGTCTCATTTTCTCAGATATCGGAAGCTAAGCAGGGTTAGCCATGGTTAGTATTTGGATGTGAGAGGCAGGCCATGGCAAACCACCTCTGAATGTCTCATGCCTCCAACACCCTACGGGATCATCGTAAGTCAAACTGCATCTTGACGGCAAAAAAAAAAGGCAAGGTGTGACTGTGCTAATGTATGCAAAGTATACAGTTCAAACACACACGTTTTAAAACACATAATACCAGGAAACATAGGTAGCAGTCAGTGTTCCCTCTAAGCCGAGTTAGCGTGAGCTAACTCACAGTTATTTAGCCTCCCACATCTTTGTCTTCGCTCAGGAAGGACGGCTCCAGAGCAAACTAATTTAGGCAGCAGCCAAATTGCTCACTTTAATGCCAATAGCTCACAAAATTGAATTTTTGCTCATAAGACCCCACAGCTTAGAGGGAGCATTGGTAGCAGTGCCATTGCCGTGTGGTTCCATCCTTTACAATAGTATATGACAAACTTGAGGGAATATAATGTGGCAGTTTAAAGTAAAAATACTTCTGCACGTTGCTACTCATGGGGGAATGATCAAGTCTCCAGATTGCACACTACAAGACATCAAATCATGTACTCAATGGGAACACCCTACCAGGGAAGAAGGTGCTATTTAGGTTATTTGAGAAGTTTTGTGGCTCAGAGGTTCTACAGTACAAGCTTTAGCTGGTACAATGTGGGAGTATTTTTGGTCTTGTCAACAAATCAGTGACACCAAAAATCCTCTGTGGCAATCCAAAGTTATAAAGTTATTAAAACATAAAATTATAAAAACTTTATAACATTAAAAGCTATGACACTACCCAGAGGATAAAAACCACAAACAAACTTTTTTTTTAAATAGAAGAGTAATTAAAAAAATAGAAAAGTAATATAATTCACAACATGCTAAGCAAGCCTGGTTCATCAAGGAAACTGCTTACAAATGCAGGAACTAAACCCATGGAGGTTTCTTACAACTCAGTGCAAAAGACGTTTCTGGTACCCCCTTGCAGCAAGACATCCCACCCCCTCGGACGACCATATCCCAAAAAACCAGTAGCACAACAAAGAAACAGAACAGAAGAAACAGAACTTACAGCATGCTGAATGGCTATCAGGGTTTCCTTGGTACCTTGTTCGTTTCTTTTTTCATACACCTTGTCATAAAACTTCTGTACTTCCTTAATAATCTAGAAACCCAAATGAAAGCAAGTACTCCCATCAGTCTTTTATCTTTCAAAAGGAGAGAGGAAAATATATGTAACAGAACATGCTGCAAGCAGCACAGTGGCCAAATACTTCAGACTCTGCTCACCATCTTCTCAGGCCCTATGACAACACTCATTCTCCTTAGGCGTGGGCTAAGTGAACCCAAAAGCATGAGATTAAACATGGGACTGATGAAGAAAGAAAGAGAGAGAGAGAGAGAAAAGACAGGGAGAAGGGGGGGAGAGAGGAAGGAAGGAAGGGAGGGAGGAAGGAAGGAAGG
>NW_015164222.1:282116-286398 GCF_001447785.1 Gekko japonicus
AGGAAGGAAGGAAGGAAGGAAGGAAGGGAAAGCTTGGGTTTGTAAGCCACAGGTTGGATGCAACCAGCTTTTCTGCTGGTGAAGAAGGAAGGACCACCCAAAAAGGCTCTCCTGGGGTTCTTGAGGCCGACTTGGACAAAAACTAACCGGATAAGGAGTGTAGTAAGGAGGGGAAACTGGGCAAGATGGAGTGAAAAAGCTGGCATCCACTCCGACCAAGAACATGGCTATGGCAAGTTACAACACTATAAAAACATTAAACATTAAAACACCTTATGCCTCGCTAGCAGGGTATTCCCCCTTTGCCCAGGAAGCCCCAAAACCACTCAAGAATACAGTCTCCATGGAAATCAGGATTGCAGAAGCCTCCAGACCTCTTCCAAGAGGCTGTTCCCCAAGCACGAGGCAACTTAAGGATCTTTAACGGTGAGATGACATTCTCTTACCGTATCTTTGTTTGAAAATCCCCAGATGGCAGCGGCTACTTCGAGAGCAAAGATCACAAGGAGGAAGAGGAAGAACTAAGGAAGAAGGATGGAAAAGACAATTTCATCACACTGGCTTGTGGTTAACCACACACGGTGAAGTACAGATGGTTTTCAAAGAGAGAGACAACACAACTTAACATTTCTATAGCACCGTAGAGAGTGGGTTTGGAGTGCTGCAATCCTTGCAAGAGTTGCCCTGTATGGCAGGTTAGTATTACTATCCCCATGTGGCTTGGTTTGTATATGTGCACGTGTGTGTATACACCGGCTTGCCTGCAATTACCTAAAGGGTTTGTTGTTGAGGTGCAGTTTGAAACGATGACTTCCCAGCACACACTCACTCTGCTCCGTCTAGTGCAAGCGTACTCAGAAGCGAGTCCTACTTTATTTAATAGACTTAAAAGTCTACCTTTCTCCAAGGTAACTGGATCCCGAGGTGGGTAACAACAACAACAGCAACATAAAGATCATTAATTCTAAAAAGCAAGGACATTAAAATCACTATTGGGGGGGGGAGTTTAAAAATTCAAGCATCTATACAGCAACCATTTTGGGGAGCCAAAGAGTTCTGTTTTACAAGCCCTCCAAAATTTTATTTATTTATTTATTTATTTTTCACATTTGTATCCAGCCCTCCCCAGTGGGCTCAGGGCGGCTAACAGGGGCAAGGTCATTAGCCATGCCATAGGTAAAAACATATAAAAACATAGTAAAAACATCCAAACACTAAAACCACAGTACTCAATCCATTACTAGTATCCTAAATCCAAGATGGTATCACCACAGTCCCAGATGGTACTCCCATGGTATACGTGTCCAATGGCAACGGCTTATCAGATCTACAATTTCCAGGTTCTTCCTTGGGCCTCGTCGATACATTATTTAAGATAACTTGATGGTGGTGGTATAATGGGGTGGCGGCTCCTACTCAAAAGGCCTGGCGGAAGAGCTCCGTCATGCAGGCCCTGCGGAACTGCACAAGGTCCCGCAGGGCCCGGATCTCCCCCGGGAGCTCGTTCCACCAGGTAGGAGCCACCACCGAAAAAGCCCTGGCCCTGGTTGCAGCTAGTTTGGCGTCCTTGGGACCTGGGATGACCAACAGATTTTGGGCCCCCGACCGTAGTGCTCTTAGGGGAACATGTGGGGCAAGGCGGTCCCTCAGGTTGGCTGGACCCTGGCCATATAGGGCTTTATAGGTAAGAACCAGCACTTTGAAGCGGATCCGGTAAGCTATCAGCAGCCAGTACAGCGCTTTCAGCACAGGCTGAATATGGTCCCTCCTAGAGAGACCCATCAACAGCCTGGCTGCAGCATTCTGCACCAGCTGCAGCTTCCGGATCTGCGACAAAGGCAGCCCCATGTAGAGAGCGTTGCAGTAGTCTAGCCTCGAGGTGACCGTCGCATGGATCACTGTGGCAAGGTCATCGCGGTCAAGGTAGGGGACCAACTGCCGTGCCAACCGAAGATGATAAAAGGCTGACTTGACAGTGGCTGCCACCTGGGCCTCCATTGTTAATGAGGAGTCCAGGAGCACCCCCAAACTCCTAACCCTAGACGCTGGCACCAAAGGCGCCCCGTCGAAGGTCGGGAGAGGGAGCCCTAACACCACACCAGTCCGACTCAGGCCCAGGACCTCCGTCTTTGCCGGGTTTAGTTTCAATCGGCTCAGCCGGAGCCAACCAGCCACAGCCTCTAAAGTCTGATGAAGGTCATTGGGACTCGAGTCCGACCAGCCACCCAGCATCAGGTAGAGCTGGGTGTCATCTGCATATTGATGGCACCCAAGCCCATAACTCCGGGCAATTTGGGAAAGGGAGCACATATAAATGTTAAATAGCATCGGGGACACCACCACTCCCTGAGGCACCCCACAATCAAGGGGGTACCTATGGGATCGCCGGTCCCCGACAGCCACCCTTTGTCCCCGACCTTGTAGGACAGAGGCAAACCATTGAAGGGCAAGCCCCTAAATCCCCACGTCAGCGAGGCGGTGGGTCAGCAGCTGATGGTCGACTGTATCGAACGCGGCCGACAGATCTAGCAACAGCAGTGCCGTCACACCTCCTCGATCCAGATGCCTTCGGAGATCGTCAGTCAGGGCGACCAAGGCCGTCTCAGTCCCATGACCAGGGCGAAAACCGGACTGGAAGGTATCTAAGACTGAAGCGTCCTCCAGAAAGCTCTGTAGCTGTAACGCCACCGCCCGCTCAATACGTTTACCCAAATAGGGCAAATTGGACACTGGCTGAACATACTGGTGACTATACATGCTTCCTGAATGGTACAGTTTCCAGCCTCCAGGTGGTAGCTGGAGATCTCCTGGGATTACAACTGATCTCCAGGTGACAGGGATCAGTTCAGCTGTAGAAAATGGCTGCTTTGGAAGGTGGACTCTATTCCACCTTCCAAACGTCTCTTGCCTTGAAAACCCAACAGGGTCACTATAAGTCAGGTGTGACGATGGCACTTTCCACCATCAAATACCACTGGGTTCAACAGGACTCACATCCTTTTAATGGTGTTTAGGACTGCAGCCCTACCGTGCCTTCCTAAGCAGAGTTATTCCCTAAGGTTTCTAAATCTGAATTGGGGAACTTCAAGCATTTGGGAGTTGGAGCCTGGAGAGGATGGAGGATAATGCCAAAAAGTCCACCCTCCAAAGCAGCCAATTTCTCCAGGGGAGTTGAGCTCTGTAATCTGGAGTTCAGTTGGCATTCTGGGAGATCTCCAGGCCTCACCTAAAGGCTGACAACACCATTTGCTCTGATCTGAGCCATTTGAAGGCAATGGCCTCAGAAGGTTGCAATTCTGCTTAGGAGGACACTGTCAGTAACTCAGGCAAGTGAGAGCTCAGAAATCCCCCAGGCCTGGCTCAGAGGAAGAACAATGAAGAAGAGATTGGATTTATACCCCGGCCTTTCACTCCCCGAAGGAGTCTCAGAGCAGGTTACAATCTCTTTTCACTTCCCGTCCCCCACAAAAGACACCCTGTGAGGTAGGTGGGGCTGAGAGAGCTCTTCTGAGAACTGCTTGTGAGAAAAAAGCTCTGAGAGAACTTGTAACTGACCCAAGGTCACGCCAGCAGCTGCATGCGGAGGAGTGGGAAATCAAACTCGGTTCTCCCAGACTGGAGTCCGTGCTTCTAACCACTACACCAGATTGGTTCTTTCTTTGACCCAGAATGCAACCTATATTTGTCTCTTTTTAAAGAACACAGTGCTCCCTCCCCCCGCAAATTTTGTCTTGATTCTACCGCTTTATAAATTTACTAGCAGTAAAGCCCGTTGTGAAAGCAATACAACGAGATCTAGAAAGAGGCTCTGGGGCAGTGCTCTGGCTTTGGGCAAACAGTGTCAATTTGCTGTGGTGACCTCAGCAGGGTATAATGACAGAGTCCACTGTTTTCTCCAGAGGAACTGACCTCTGCTACCTGAAGAGCAGTTGTAATTGTGAGTGATCTGTAGCCCTCACCTGGAGATTGCCAGCAATTGTTACCCAGGACAAAATGGCTGGCTTGGAGGGTGTAGTCTATGGCATTCTACCTGTCTGAGGTCCCACCCCTCTGCAAACCCCACCCTCTCCAGGCTCCAGGAGGCAGAAGCCTCCGGTCGCCCGCTCCCTTCCCCTCCCCCACCATCGACTCCTGGGCCGGCAACTGGAGGCTGGGTCCCTTCCCCCCCACTCAAGGGATGGCAACGGGATGCAGAGGCCTCTGGCCGCCGCCACCGTTCCCCCACCCCCCTCCCACCCTCACCCACTACTGTTTACCTTACCACCATCCAGCCTATGCGTTC
>NW_015164222.1:287661-305969 GCF_001447785.1 Gekko japonicus
CCCACTCCCTTCCCCTCCCCCCCCACCCACTCCCAACAGGCACTGAGGGGAATGTAGGGTTGCCAGCTCTAAGGAGGGAAATACCTGGAGGTTTGGGGGGTGGATTCTGTAGAGGGCAGCATTGGGCGGGGGGGGGGCGGAAGGACTCAGCAGGTATTATGTCATAGGGTCTACCCTCCTAAAGCAGTCATTTTCTCTAGGGGAACTGATCTCTGTCATCTGGAGATCAATTGTAACAGTGGGAGATCTCCAGGTCCCACCTGGAGATTGGCAACCCTAGGGGAAAGTCAGCTGCACAGCAGGGGGTTGAAGAGAATGGTTTGATGGCTGCTGGGCCAAGATTGGCATCAATAGTTCCCCAGGAGCCCCATCGTAAATGCACCAAACAATTCCTAAAGATTTTCCAAAACACAAAATTGCAACACTTTGAATTAGCACCAGAGCTTTAAGAGCTCTCCAGCTGTCACCTGGAGACTGGCAACAGCTTGTTTGGAGGGTGGGGAGTATGGCATTGTATCTGTCTGAGGTCCCCCTCTTCCTCCTCCTCCTCAAACCGCACCCTTAGCAGGCTTCATCCCTAAAATATCCCGGAAGTTTCCAACCTGGCAACCATCAGCCAACCTTTATCTGCCTGCCTGTCTTAAGTTTTACAACACCCCCCCACAGCCTCTGCCTAGGGAAAGGGCAGCTGACATCATTCTCCTCTCCCCTATGAGGTATGTTATGCAACTGAAAATCCCAACTGCCTTGCGGGGGGGGTGAGTTTGAGGTGTGGAATGGAGTGTAGTCCAATCAGCTTCCGTATGCAAATAACCTTGGAACGCTGGGCGGGACTGCACAAAGCAGCCAGTCAACCCAGCCAGTGTCTTCTGAGTGGCAGTTTTTCCGGCCTAACACTAAAGGGGCCAAATTTAGAATGTTGCGAAATAGAACGTTGATATTCAATTATTATAAGGGAGAGATATGTTACATTATTGTACGTTTTTGAAAAATGTTTACTCCTTTGAGGGTATTGCTAAGAAAACAGCATCGAAAAATAAATCAGTGTATGAATGAACCATTCCAGGTGAAACAGTTATGGTTACATTACTTGCTTTGTCACTCAGTATCAACCCATACACTTTCCAGTGGAGAAGTTTGTATATTAGAGTGACTTTCAATGCATGCGCATGGCAGTCCTGTGAAAGAGGTGTGTCCTTGTGAATGAAGTATCCTTTCCAGATGCTAGCTCCAAACCAGAATAAGACAAATATTAAGCAATAGCATTAAAAGCTCGAGATATATTTCATGTTTAGGAAATCCACAGATCAACCCCCAGAAAAAAAAATACACAGGAAAAGAGCATGGAGGAGTCACGCGAGTTTCTAAGGTGCAGGGATGCTTTCTCCATGGCGCACCAAGAGATATTTCAGACACAGGCCTTCTCACCTTTGCACCCCAAAGGATTCCAGCTCACCTAGGTGTTTACCACCCAGTTCTGCTGATTATTGACTCAGCGGGACAGATGCTATTACTTACCAAGCCAAGCATGCACTGGGACTCCTGTATCGCTCCACAACATCCCAGGAAACCCACAAGCATTATGAGAGCACCAGCTCCAATTAGAATGTAGACTCCTAGGGACAGAGTATAAAACACAAGAAGGAGAGTCACCCTCAGCTGATAAGCTTTGCCAAGACTGAGAAATATGAAAGCTTTCTGCTCCATTGCCACTTGCTTCTCCAGAGATCTTACGCTGCCTAACCTTTTAGCAGGCTGTTTTCGTAACAATTTACATTGATGATATCCAAGTGGCTTTAGAAACCTTTCAGATGATGAAATGTCTAAATACAAAAAAGTAAATACTCTTTCAAAAAAACCCACCCGAAATATACCTAGCTGTTTCAGAATGAATCAGGGTTTTCTACTGCTCCCTTTGTTTTGTTGGTTGCCAGAATTTTGCTGATGGCATTTATTTTGTAATATGTGGATCTGGCAAACGTTCACAATGAAGCATTTCAATGGGGACGGGAATTGGATGGCTGCACAAAACCTGGATTTCTGTGCATGTGCCGCAGTGTGTCGCCAAAGAGTCATATGACTATGACATCAGTGGTTGTAAGAAGCCTGTCAAGGTAACTGGTGCAGCCTAGAGCCCAGCTTCAAACCCTGAAGCCACCAGCAGGCTGGGACCGGATGCAAGAAAGTCTGTGCTTGCCAAAGTTCCCATGGCTGCCAAACCCCCACCCACCCATGAAGACTCCACCTTCCCCAATCCATGCACCTGGCCAGAATATTTGAAGTCACATGTCAGAAATCCTACCATACATGTGCTGGAGTGACTAGAATTTATAGTAGGTGTATCAATCTGTACGTCATGGAAAAACTTTGCTTACTTTCCTAGATCTCTCAGATTGCACTACATGTTCAGACAGTTTAGGGAGGGGGAAACAGACACATTTATATGCTTAGAAGAGTTCTGAATGAGACAGCACTACTGTAAACACAGGCTGTGCCAGAACCATTGTCTTTTGTCCTCGGAGGTAGGCTCTTATCATAACCTTGGTATTCAAATAGTCGCCCAAGTTACTATTATTTATGCAATGCTCTCAATGAATGGAACACTCACAGAGAACTGAAGTGGACCCCAAATCAGAAAATACTGAGAGATCAGAGCAGATGTAAGCCCAAACTATCCCTGGGCATCCTGCAACACGTCAACTGTGCTGCAAGCTTGGTGGACGTCGACTCATGCTTGGCTCTATTCAGAGGCAAAATGTACGCCCTGTGTTTTGCCCACTAAGTATCAGAGAGCTCAATTTTCAAACTTCTAAAGTGAACAGGATGGGAGGGAAGAAGAGAAGAGATTGGATTTATATCCCGCCCTTCACTCAGAGTCTCAGAGCGGCTTACAAACTCCTTTCCCTTCCCCTCCCCACAACAGACATCCTGTGAGGTGGGCGGGGCTGAGAGAACTCTGACACAAACTGCTCTTTTTCAAGGACAGCTGTGCCAGAACTTGTGACTGACCCAAGGTCACATCAGCAGGTGCAAGTGGAGGAGGCATGGTACATAGCCTGACCTCATCAGATCTCAGAAGCTAAGCAGGGTCAGCCCTGGATAGTACTTGGATGGGAGACCTTCCAAGGAAGACTGAAGAGGACGGCAAGCCTTGAAAGCCCCTTGCTGGAGTCGCCTTAAGTCAGCTGAGACCTGGTGGCACTTTACACGCACAACATAAACAGGATCCCTCGTGTTCTAGATACACCAGATTTCATATTTCTGGCTAGTGTCAAAGTGTGCCTCCATTCTGGAACACACCTCATGACCCCCGACTTTATGTATAAGACAAGTGACCTGTTTTACATTTCAGGCAGTTATGGCCTCCCTCACCTTCTTTTATACAAATGTTTTGATTTTCTAAGAGGTCTGGAAATGCTCCCTCCTGCACAGTAAACCACTCAATATTAAGTGCCTTTACATATACAATAATGGCTTTCCACCGTCAATACGTTATTTGACAAGGCCTAGGGCCTTTTGGTCAGGCTTCACTGGTGTTACAGGAAGTGTTAAGAAAAATATCTTAGCTTCAGAACTGCACTGCTGCTCATGTAACCGAAACAGAATTATTTTCCTTTGCAACGTACCTGTATAGAATGTTGTATTGCTCTCATCCCGAAAAATGTCTTTTGTCTGCGAATCAAACCGAAGCCATAGTCCAACTGCGAGGACGGCTGTTCCTGCAAGCTGCAGAGGAGGAAAACAAAACAAGTTCTTCAATTGTACATTCTGCACATCTGATTTTATTTTTTATTTTTTAAGCCCCCGGAAGGGATTTTTATTGCATTTTTATAACACTAGAAACTACAACAGAAAATGGGAGGGGGGACTACATTTATAGGATAAAGAAAGATACCCACTACTGACTAAAAACTCAAGAGAGGAGATCATCCCACCAGTTTAACCATACATTTAGTCTTAATCCCGTTAATCTTACTATCAAATGAGTCAAGTTTCACATTATCTTTTTCAAATCTTAAGTTTAACTGTCATACAGAAACACCCCAAAGCATCTCACTTCAACATTTTTTAAAGGCACAGTTCAGAGTCCTTCAGCCTTTACTTCTCCTTGCCTAGTCTCTTCTGAAGCTTATAAGGACTTTTAGGGGCTGCCGCCCCCTCCTCTGATAGAGTCTCCTCCCCGGAGGATTCCGAGTCCAGTTCGCCATTGGACTTACTGTCCTCCCCTTTTTCTCCTTCCTTCCCTGGCCCTCCCATCTGGACTCTTAAAAATTCCTGTGCTTTCTGGACAGAGTCAATCTTTTCTTTTTTATCCTTGATTTTGAAGGTTATGCCTTCTGGAGTTAACCATCTATATTCAATTGCATTTGTCTGTAGAAAAAGAATTAATTTTTTATATTTCTTTCTCCTTTGTCTTACTTCAAATGGAATGTCTTTTAACGCCCTGATGGTATTCTCCCCCACTTTCAGGGGTGCTCCAGATACTGCTTTCAGGATTGTATCCCTCACATGCCTCTTCGAGAATCTTACCACAATTTCCCCAGGCAGATTGTTTTTCTTTATATATCCTGAATATGACCTGTAGGCCACATCCATTTTGTTTAACAAGAGTTCCGCCTTCATATCTGTCACTGGGGCCAATACTTCACTCATTAGTTCTCTCCCTTTGTCTCTGGCAAGCCCTGGAAGTGAAGGATCATATTAGCCTTTTCCATTTGTAATTGTAGCAGTTGATCTTCCATAGAAACTTGCTTCTTTTCCAGCTTTTGAACTTTCTTTTTCACCTTTTGTGCAGTGGCATCCACTTCTTTAACCTTTTCAGCCATTTCATTCATCATTTTAAGTGTCTCGGTTATCTGTGTCTGCTGTGTGGTGATGCACACAGTCATTTTCGACATCTGATCCTTGAGGTTACTCATTTGGTCCAGTAGAGGGCACATGGATTCTGCCAAAGTCTTTGCCAGCTTGTTAGCTCCTTCCGGTTTAGGGCTCTCCGTTAGTTTCGATTTTGAAAGTTTCTCTTTCTCCGTCCTCTTCCCCGCCATCTTATTCAGTTGTTTACTTTGAAAAATATTTTGAAAGTCTCTGAATATGCGCTCAAATGCCTCAACTCACCTTGGTAAGTATTTCTTAACAGTTATGCATGCCTTCTCTTCCGCTCCCCCCCCTCAATTCGCTCAAAAGTTCATGCGGTTAGGCTTCCCTCCCCCGCCCACTTCACTTTCCGTTTTTCAACATGGGGTGGGGAGCTTTCTTTTTCTCTTTAACCGTAGTTTTGCTCAGTCAGACTCACATTCATATCTGGTCTTCTGGTCAGCGTCACTAGGTCCCATTTGGGCACTGTGCAGGAAGGACCATTGGGACGGAGGAGCGCCTCAATTCATCCACAACGCATACGCGAAGAGGCGACTCCTCACAAGTCCCCTGGCTAGGAGCCTTCCGCCAGGCTCCCTGGGGGGGTAAAGGGCCAGCGCTCCCCCTCCTTCCCGCCATGCACAGACCTCATCCCTGGGAGGTCCGGGAGATGCGTCTGTCTAGCGTGCCGCCATCAACCGGAAGTCCTGCACATCTGATTTTACATGTGGCTTGTCTCAAGACAGTTTTGTCTGGCTTCCCCATCCACAACTCGGATACTACTGACGTGCACGGTGGTATTCAAACTGCCATTCCCAGGAATCTTCGAATTAGAATTCCTTGGTAAAGGTACATGAGCTTCCTTGTACAGCATGGTCTTTCCCAGAAACACGATGATCCTGGCAATGTTTTAGAACGCAGTTTCAGAAAACATGCAACAGGCCACTATGCAAGGCATAGGGGTCACAGAGGATATGTACCAGGATCCCTCAGCAGGCAAGCCAATGTAGATAATGTTTTCAACCCATCTGCCTTCAGGGAACCCTACTAGGCTATGATAGTATTATAACCCTCAATCCCAGGCAGGACAAAGGTGCTAGAGCACCAACTGTGGGAAAACACCTTTCTGTTAAGCAACACAGTCAAATTACAGTGATCCTTCAGCATACCAACCCTTGACCTTTAACCAGTAAAGACAAGCAACTGTGCAAAGGGGGGTGGGTGGGTAATGATAGCATGAGAAGTAGAATCCTACTGAAAGAAAGGCATAAGAATTAGCAGTGCTGGATATGACCACTGAATCACTGGATCCTTTCCCTACCCTACCAATATGGTAATTATTAATCTGGATTCACAGATTGATATTTTGCTTGCACACTAACCCTTTGAACGAATCCTCAACCTCCAAACAGCAACACAGAGAACGAGCGGGGGACCTACCGGGAATCCTGGAGAAAAGGAAATCCTATTTCCCCTCTTGTGCTTGCACACACCCTCCCCCATCCCTTTAAGTACAGCACAAACTGTACTTTGTTTCCTTGCCTACAAAGCAAGATTAATCCATGGCTTAATAAATATCAGGCATATCTTTGGATGCATGTGTATGAACTATATGAATATTAGCTGTTGTAGATTTTCATTGATAAAAACCTGGCCAGGGGTTTTATCCGGCCAGCAGCCTCGCCTTTTGCTGCTCCGGTGCTTTTTTGCAGAAAGAAGGATGGGGGGTTGAGACTGTGTATGGACTACTGGGGCCTGGATGCTGTGTCCATGTCTAATGCCTACCCCTCCCACTGACTAAGGACTTGTTAGCAGAGGCTGTCCAGGGCCGCATCTTTACTAAGTTGGATTTGAGAGATGCCTACTTCCCAGTGCACATCAGGGAAGGGGACGAACATAAGACTGCCTTTAACAGCCTGCTTGGGCAGTTTGAATACCTGGTGATGCCATCTGGGCTCGCGGGGGCCCCAGGGGTGTTCATGAAGTTGATCAATGAGGTGTTGCATAAATATTTACGTATGGGGTCCTGGTTCATCTAGATATCTTGATTTATTCAAAAGATAAGGAGTCACATGTGCAGCTCGTCAGAGACATGCTAAACCGCCTGTTTGCAAAGCTAAGTGTGAATTCCATACAGAGGACCTGGACTTTTTAGGATATCAGATTTCCAGGAGGGGTCCGGGCATGGATCCCCACAAAATTCAGGATGTACTGGGATGGAAGGCCCCCTGAACAAGAAGGAATTTACAATCATTCCTTGGATTTGCCACTTTCTACTGCCAGTTCATCCCCAATTTCGCCCAGGTGGTTCTACCTCTTACTGACCTGTTGAAAAAAAGTGGAAGGGACTGGAAAGTCACAAGCCAAGTTACAAGTTGTTGTGGACCCCGGAGTGCCAGCAGGCTTTTGACAGACTGAAGGCTCTATTTACTTCTGAGCCCATTTTAAGGCATTCTGATGAAAATAAGCCCTTTGTGGTGCAAGTGTACACTTCCGATGTGGTGATGGGGAGGCGCGATACTGCATGGGAGGGATGGAAATCTGCACCCCATCACATATGTGTTGAAAAAGTTTTCAGAGACTGAGAGGAACTGGGAGATTTGGGATAAAGAAGCTGCTGCAATTAAACTGGCTCTGACGACTTGGAGACATTGGTTGGAGGGAGCTCGAGTGCCGTTCTAGGTGTGGACTGACCATAAGAACTTGGGAGGTGCTGTGTACTTCTGTCAGGACCCACAGCAAAACAACGAAGTACACGCTTCCAGGAAGCTTTTACTTTTATTGAAAAGCCATAGATGCAGTAACAGGAACACTGTTAGGAATGGCGGGTGATCTATGCACATAATAGGTTATAGGGCATTCGTATACACCCCCCCACGTATTACCCAATTAGGTGGGTTCCCGCGCACGGGCATTTGGCTGAGAACTAATGGCTGCAGAAGCAGGGTAGGTGAGAAGTTTCCCACGACTTCCAGACATAGCAACTCCTCCAGTGGCCTTGAGAGATATGCATTGCAATGAAGAGGCAATTAAGCGCAAGGGAAGAAATGCACAGCAAAGAGAAACAGACACCATACTATTGGCAGCTTAGCTGACAACTCCCCGACATCTAAATGCTAAACAGTTGCACTGGGCAGAATTTTTCTCCAAGTGCCGATTTCACTTCAGCACCTCCCGGGGAAGTCCAACTTTCTGGTTGATGGACTCTCGCACCTTCCCCACTATGCCAGTCAGTGAGAGGAAGTCATTGACTCAATGTTCACCCCCACCCAACTGGGGGGGGGGCAGTTCTCACATGGAGCCAGGCCAAGGTGGAGGGGTCCCTCAATACAGAATTCTGGGCAGAGAAATTTAAAGCTGCTTTCAGTGATAGCGACAAGGTGGAAAAAGAGGGCACCCTCACTCAGGGGGGAAATGGGTGGGGGTACTGGCCACATGACCACGGAAACGTCTTCGGACAGCGCTGGCTCTTCGGCTTTGAGACGGAGATGAGCACCGCAACCCTAGAGTCGGATTCGACTGGCTTTCGAGCAAGGGAACCTTTACCTTTACCGCCAACAGAAACTGTTCGCGGCCAAAGCCTAGCGGGGGGATGTTTTGCAGCTGGGGCATGACAACAAGCTGGCTGGGCATTTCGGGTACTTAAAGACGTTACACCTTCTACAAAGACAGTTGTGGTGGCCGTGCATGCAGACTGATATTTCCCAATACGCGTCTTCTTGCCAAGTATTGTAATGGGGAAACAACGGGCTGGGAAACCCCCAGGACTACTGCAACCTTTGGAAACTCCTGAGAGGCTGTGGTTTGTCATTACTATGGACTTTATAACTGACCTGACACCCAGCAATGGGAGGACAGTGGTTTGGGTGGTGGTGGACCTCTTTTCAAAACAAGCACATTTTATCCCCTGCAAACAATTACCTTTGGCTAAGAAATTGGCACAGCTATTCATGCAGTACATTGTAAGGCTGCATCCTGTACCCCGAAAGATCATATCTGACCGGGGCCCCCAATTCGTGGTGGGGTTCTGGAAGGAATTGTTAAAATTGCTGGGGGTGGAGCAGGGGTTCAGTAGTGCCTACCACCCAGAAACTGATGGCCAAACGGAAAGAACTAATCAAATTCTGGAGCAGTTCTTGAGGTGTTCTATTAACTATCAACAAGGTAACTGCCTGGATTTGCTCCCCTATGCATAATACAGCCACTCCTTTCAAAGTGGTGCAAGGATATGAAGGGGGCCCCTTACCCACAGTGGCCACAGAGCCGACAGGGCCGATGGACTTACAAACCTGGTGCGTTGACTTAACTCAGCAGTGGTCCCTAATCCAACAGACTCTGGCGAAGGCAAAAGAGATTGTAAGGCACAAGCTGACAAGGGCTGAGCACCCGAATGGGACCTTCACCCTGGGGACTCCGTGTACATTTCTACCAAGAACCTTAGAGGGTTGCAGCCGGGAGAAAAACTGGGGTGGAAATACGTAGGCCATTTTAAAGTTGTAAGAGTCATTAATAAGTAGCTTTTGAGCTGGAGTTGCCAAAGAACTTATGGCACATCCACCCTGTTTTCCATTTCAGTCTGCTGAAGAAGGATCCTGGACCCTCAACGTGGAGACCTCGTCCTGCACCTCCCCTTCTCCTGAACATGGAAGGGGAACTCCACCAGGAGGTGGAGGAAGTCTTACTCTAAAATCAAACTAAGCCACCTGTACTATCTCATTAAGTGGCGAAACTTTGACCCTAGTCATAATGAAAGCCCCCAAGTTTGTTTGCACCTTTCATAAGTGTCACCGAGACAAACCAGGGGTGGTGGTGGTGAGGGGTCTTTGGGGGGCAGAATGTCAAACTAGGAGTCTCGTTTGCCATGGGTTTCATCTTTATGGCCTGTAAACCACACCAGTTGGATTGTGTATTTGGGCATGGGGGGGGGGCAGATGGTGAGTGGGAAACTGTGAGAAACTGCTTCGCTTAGTTGCTTTGTAACTGTTTTCTTAAGAGGCCTCCTGAATGGGAAGTATGTGGAATGACCTTAAATTCCTGTCTCTGCTAGCCAGACTGTCATAGATAATGTAACTGTAGGTTCGCAATTGGGGGAGGAGGCTGAGCGGATGGGTTGATTAGATGGCTACTGGGGCAGGGGAGTTTGAACCATGTATAATTCCAGAACCTGCGCCAAAGTAGTTAGTTCTGACACAGATGGTCTTAGCTTGATACATTCACATCTCTCAATAAACAAATCACTATCCAGAGAGTGTTGTTGAGAGTAAGGCCCCGGTCACTCGGGGGAAATTGACACGGCCAAAGTGCGGCTTTTTAGAGCCACACCAAAAGAGACACGTGGCGGCGGGATCAGACAGATCCCCTGAGTCGTCACGCAGTTGCTCCCCGGCACGATCAGATGCCAGGGGGGAAGCCATGGAAAGGAGACTGAGGCAGCCGGCTGTGCATGTGTGCGCATGTGCAGTTTGGCCAAGAGCCTCGAATGCTCCTGAAGACGGGCGCGCCGGCGATCCCATGGCCACACTTGCTGTGGCATTTCAGGTTGGTCCTACCATTCCCTCGGGGTTTTTTTACTGCACGTTTTTGGCCTGAAGGGTCGGATCGGGGACGGGTGCGCGCCGCTTCCCAGATGTTGCGGTGTGATCGCGCCCGTTTGCTGCGCCCCCGATCCGTCCCTCTTCCGGGCCAAAACCTCCCGTGTGACCGAGGCCTAAGTTTGTTCAATAGTCTGACAGAAACATTTCAACCTGAGACATTTGCATTCCATTTTCCATTTCAGCCTACTCTGTCGTGATCCTGGGCCAAATGCGTGGCAGCCGCAACTACCCTGCCCCCCTCCCCTGCTCGTGCAAGGTGAACCACATCACGAAGTTGCTGATATATTGGACTCTATGCTGAAGCGAAATAAACTGTTTTGATTGAATGGGTGGACTTTGGGCCACAACACAGGGAATGGGTGGCGGAGGAATATGTTTCCGCCTCCCCTTCTTAAACGCTTCAACCGGCGCTTTCCGGAGAAACCTGGGAGGGGTCGTTGGGAGGGGCAGGATGTCAGGTAGCCCTGTCATGGATCTAGAATGTGGAGGGGTGCCCTTCTCCTCGTTCTCAGCTCTTCCCTGTCCAGCTACTGTGTGCTAACTCTGGCTTGACCTTGTAGTCTCCAGCTACTTTTACTCTGCTGGGAAAGTAATGACTTTTTGCTGTGCCCGCTTGCTTGCTTTTGCCCGCACGTGTGAACTTTAATCATTGGCTTCAGCTCAATGGGGGGGATGTTTGATTTCACTATAGTCAGAGGCCCTTATACTGACGGCCATTCCTGACATAAGCTGTATACGTGTTCTTTAGTACTGGAATCACTAATAAAGCAGTTATCTTCTTCTGAAGCCCTGTGTGGTGTGACCTGCCTAAAGACCCTGACAGAGAGCTGTGGTGAGCAGTTGCCAAACTATATTCCAGCCACATTCATCTGTGAGTTTTCATGACAGCTGAGTAACTGAAGTGGTAAGAATACTACCGTAAGATCGAATCTGCATTTGTCTTCAAAAAAGCTGTCTACATTTGGTATCATTTTCACACCTAGCATACTTTTGCATGTCCGCATTTGTTTATTGCCCTTTCCTGGTGGCTCCGCCGTCATTGCACCTCTGCACTGCTTTAAAAGAATCTTCTCCAAACAACATTTAAACAAGCATAGAGAAAGACGGCATCACAGCAGCACGAAACTGATTTTAAAATGCAGATGCAGATTCGACCTAAGTTAGGTACCTGTATGTAAACTGACTAAAGAAGGGAACATTTGCATAGCCACTAGCCTGCTAGGCAGGTCTTAGGACACAAACAATGAAGCATTTCATTTGATATGTTAAATTCGACTCTCTTTTTTTGTAGCTTGAAAACACCACTCTTGGGGGGTCACTCATCACTGCCACATTCTCTTGCAAGAATCTGAAATGTTTCCAGCAGTACAAAGAGAAAAGCAAATCCTCAGGAGGGAAGCCTGTTTTGCCGGTTTCTCAGATTTCAGGTCTCCCAACACCATTCTGTGTGTTTCTCAGCCTTCAGCTGGGAGGGGTAAGGGAGTGTCGAGTTCACTCCCCACCCCCCACTCCAGTTTATTACTGGCCTGTAAAGGAATTTTTAAGATCTTTTAGAAAAAGAAAAAGAAAAGAACAGTAAATGCACTATAGGAAGGGAAAACCCAGCGTATTCCTACAGAAACTGGACCTCCACCCTGTTTTCTTTTGGTTTCTAGCTCTTTCCAGTCCCCACTCATAATTAAAATTTTAATTGCCTTATCAGTCAAAGACGAAAATATGCTGGCCCACCTTAATTCACAGTGCAATGTACAGAAGCTTTCTTTAGCAGTTTAATAATGTTTGTAGGAGAGCAAGGGCTTGTAGGGACACTCTGAATTTATGTAAACACCGTTAATCAGTTGGGAATGCAGGATGTCGGGCTGTGCCCTCCCGTTCCCTGCTCTTTCGCAGCACGGATTCCTCCTTCTCTGACTGACTGTGGTTAACCACCACATCTGCCTCCATGCTTGAGATGGATGGGGCGTAATGGCAGGGTCTCGGTTAATTAATCTTAGCATTCTACAATTAAGGATATCTCTGCCCATCCAATTTTGACATATTTATTCCCTTCACTATTCCCCCCCCCCAATTATACCCAAACACATGTGTTCCCTCTAAGCTGTGGAGTCCTGTGAGCAAAAATCCTACTTTCTGAGCTACTGGCATTGAAGTTGTGAGCGAGCAATTTGGCTACTGCATAAATTAGTTTGCTCTGGAGCCATCCTTCCTGAGCTACGGCAAAAATGTGTGAGCCGGAGGCTAGAAAACTGTGAGCTAGCTCACACTAACTCAGCTTAGAGGGAACACTGAATTGGTAACCATATAAACTAAGCTTGTTATTCCTCTTTGGCCCTTGAATCTATTAAACATCTTCATTCTGCCATATGCTAATTTACTGTTCACCCTCTACCTATACGTATGGAGTGGTAACTTCCATTCCATTGTATCTGAAGAAGTGTGCATGCACACAAAAGCTTATACCCTGAACAAAACTCTGTTGGTCTTAAAGGTGCCCCTGGACTCCAACTTTGTTCATCTGCAGCAATGCTAGCCACAGACAGGACTGCCGAAGTCAGTGCATCATCTCTTCTCCCCTCTGAAAGCCCACTGGGGAGTGTCTTTCATATTGCGCCACGTTTTAGACCAGGTCAAACAGGCAAGAACCTCTCATGCGGCTTCTGCCCCTTCCAGAGCTCGGTATGATATGGGCTCTCTTTGCTTCCAAACACTTGTATTTTTTGGCTGGGAAGGGATGAAGGGGACTGGTCACATGTCACACTAAGCTTCGGAGCAAGCAGCAGCAGCGCCGGAGATTCTTGCTTCTTCCACTTGTTTTAAAGATCAGCATAAGACAACTCCCCACTCTCCCCTACCCCCAGAGAACTTGGGATCAGTGCCAAGCGCAGCTCGTAGATGACTTTCCAAATGGGCCCCTGGAAATTGCTCAGAGGAGTCCTCCAGCTGCCGTACTCCGAACCCATTTACTCTGCAATAGCTTTTCCTGTGCAGACGTTTGAGGCATGATCTGTTGCAAACTAAACTTCCTCTCCCACCCACCTGCCCCCAGTCTTCAGTTTTCCCTCTTTACCTCCCCTTGGAACCCTCTTCTCTCCCACCCACCTACCATTTTCTGTTCTCCCCCCTTCAGCTTCTCAACCTTTGCTCCCCTTTCCCTCCCTCCCATTTCATTTTGCTCTTACCCCCCACCCCAGCCTTTGACTGACAGAAACCAAAGCTTGGAAACACTGGGGTGTTGCTAGGCAACTTCAACAAATCTCACAAGGCAGGGTCACGAGATCTCAGTGGGCATTCCTCCCTTACAGCTACAGACATTGCTTTCATCTTTTGGGGATATTCTTTAACACCTTGCTCAGCCCCATGGCCAGAAATTTTGGGCTGATGGGGCATGGGGAAATTTTCTGGGGTAGCAGGGGAGAAGGGAGGGGGAGGGGGAGGGGCAGCCTCATGCCTTCCCTGAACTCCAAGTAGATGAATGGAAGAAAAGCAAAAACATGATCAAGAGAAACATCAATCAAGAGAAACATCCATTCAGCTACCTCCCATCACAAGGCCTTAAAGTCCCAAAAGAATCTCGACAGCTGCAAAATGGCAGGCTATCCCTCTGTCATGGCACAGTTACCTGACAGCCAATGTGGTACAGTCGTCAGAGTACTGGACTTGGTTCTGAGAGACCCAGGTTTAAATCCATGCTTTAAATCTTGTTCTACGTCAAAGGATTGTTGTGAGAACAAATGGGTGAGAGAAGAAGACAGCTGCAGAACCTTCCCCAGAGGTGGCCGTGGCGGAGATTGTATTTTTACCCTGCTCTTCACTCCAAGTCTCAGAGTGACTTACAATCTCCTTTCCCTCCCCTCTACACAACAGGCACCCTGTGAGGTAGGTGGGGCTGAGAGTGCTCTGAGAACTGCTTTTGAGAGAACAGCTCTGAGAGAACTGTGACTGACCCAAGGTCACCCGGCTAGCTACATGTGCAGCAGTGGGGAATCAAACCTGGTTCTTCCAGATTAGAGTGTGCGCTCCTAGCCACTACACCAAACTGGCTTGGAATAAATGTTTAGGAGAGGGAAGTATTGGCAGGAAGGGGGGACAACCAGGGAGCTGGAGCATTTGACAAACTCCCAGTGACCCTGCTCTAAGGCTTTCTCATTCTTCCTCAAGCAAAAACAACCTTGCGGAAGTGCAAGCATTCTGCTACCACCATATGCAGTAGAGGTAGAAACAGAGTATTGTAAGGAACTGGCATAAGTGCTCCTTGACATTTCATAAAGAGAGAAAACATTGAGGGGTACAGTCAGCCACAGATGGTCAGGGAAGTAGACAGACGAAAAAAAGGGAGACCAGTTGGGTGAGAATCAAGGGGAAAACAAAGAGTGGAGAAGAAACCTCACAGCAGAAGTGAAGTCGCAGCTGAAGGAAGATACGGCCTGAAAGGGGGAAAGGGTGCATCGATTAAAGGTGCTGAAACACAAAAGGAAAATGGATTGGAGGTCGAGCTATGGGAAGTGTTTTTGAACAACACAGCAAGATTACAGGGAAGTTCATCACTATGGACAGTGTCAGGACTTTGAAAGAAGAACATCAGCTCCCAAGCAGTCACCAAGACGAAACCTGACGCTCTTAGTTTAGTCTGTTACTATTCTGAAAAGTGTTAAGTTTAATTGATCCCCTTGATTTAAAAACACGTAAACTATGAATTGTTACCAGAGTTTCTCACGTCTTATCTGCCATACTACACTACCGCATAAAATACTGATGACACCACAATGTTCAAATTTACCGTATCTTGACGAATCAGCATCAAGGGGGGAAAAGTCATATTAAGGAGCCATCCACTTTTGACAAAGGGATGTAGTGGTCCTGAGAATACCTTTTTACGCTTAAGGAGGAGGATCCTAATTATGTCCATGGTGGGCTGCTGGAATTTCCATTTGGTTTTCCAGTTGAACCACTGTGAATATTTTTTGTTGGAAGCTTACTGTGATGGATCTGAATGAGATAATTATGGCCTTTACCCTTGGCCAAAAGGTATAGGCACAGAACACTGCTGTCATCAGCTTTTAACAAATAATTACAACAAACATTTCAGAGTCCATAGTCACCTCAAACATAAATCTGACTGCCAGGAAATAAAACTAGTGACTAAATGATTAAAAAGTACAATGTTCTACTGCAAGGATTCCACTTGGCTTGCAAAGCTGAAGTTGGCCAGAGTGTCATGGGTATCCACAAAGCTGCTGTTGGAAAAAAGCTGTAATTGAATTGGAGAATAAGAGAACTCCAGAGATCTGAGACTAATTTTAGGAAAATGCCCTGCCTTTTAAAAGCATGCAGCTTTGAGTGCATGCAAGGATCTCCAGACGGCAGTGCATGTTCATCTTGTAACTCTGTAAAATGTTTATATATTAAGACAGGGGGATTATGATATGCCAGTTTTTTCGTGTGCAATGTTTACTTCCCTGTCCTGGATAGCCCAGGCAAGCCCGATCTCACCAGATCTCAGAAGATAAGTAGGGTTGGCCCCAGCAAGTATTTGGATGGGAGACCTCCAAGGAATACCAGGGTCGTGACAGGCAAAAGCAAACCGCCCCTGAATGTCTGCCATACGTCAGACGTGACTTGACGGCACTTTCACCACCACCACCACCATCAATGTTTGTTCAACTTTATGTGATGGAAACAAGGTTGGCATGTGTTTTAGTGACAAGATGTGGAGATCCAACTAGGTCCCATGAGGGAAAAGGGACTTTGCAATCAGGTAATGCAAAATATTCTCTTTCCGGGACAGTCAAAAAACACAGACAAATCAAAATCCAAAGGATATTGAGAAAGTCAAAAAAAAAAAATGTCCCGGGGGGGGGGGGGGGAAGGCAGACAAATTGAGTGGCACAGAGTTCTTGGGAAGGTATCACGACTCCATTACTGTTACAAAGATATCTTTTACAGTAAAAGCACAGAGGGAATCACTCCCACCACTACAATGGACAGAACACACTTCCTCACCACATAACTTTTGAGAAATCACAATCTGATGGAACTGCTCAAGGTATAGGTAAAGGTAAAGGTTCCCTTGCTCGAAAGCCAGTCGAATCCGACTCTAGGGTTGCGGTGCTCATCTCCATTTTCAAGCCGAAGAGCCAGCACTGTCCGAAGACGTTTCCGTGGTCATGTGGCCGGCATGACTAAACACCAAGGCGCATGGAACGCTGTTACCTTCCCACCGAAGTGATACCTATTTATCTACTTGCAATTTCTTGCTTTCAAACTGCTAGGTTGGCAGGAGCTGGGGCCAGAGACGGGAGCTCACTCCGTCATGCGGCACCCGGGTCTCGAACTGCTGAATTACTGACCTTCCACAGCCTGCATGTAAACTAAGTTACTGTACGGGAAGAGGCCTTCAACACATTCCATCCAAACAGTGCCAAAAGGATTTTCCTTTGCAACCAGGCCCTGGGAATGTTTTTTCTAGCCTTGCTGAAAGATTGACATCAACAGGGAATGATCAAAGCCTGTCTGCCTCCTTCACCTGGGTGGGCCCATCTCCTCTTCTCCAAACAAAGACAGCAGCAAATGTCTTACTAAATTTTTCCAATACATTGGGGGGGGGGGGCACGGCTAACTCTCCTCTCTACATATAATTTTGCCTGACTAACCGAGCATGCCTGTCACATGGAAGGAGGGTGTTAAAACTCAGCACAGCTTTCTCAGCAGTCCAGCCAGCACAGCTTCCATGCATTTAATGTTAAGCCTTGCAGAGTCTCCTATTTATTAGGGACAACCAGGATTTTTTAAACAGCTGTCCCCATAAATTGCCAATATCCATCCTGTCTTTTTTTTTGAGAGGGGGGAGAATTATCTTAAAGACATAACTGTGAGAGTGTCAGCAAGCTGCCATGGTGTTCTGTGTTGCTTGTATCCATGTACAGTTGTTAACAACCCCCCCCCTGTCTGTGCACCTGTATTTTACTCTGCTGTAATGCCTAAGCCAAACAACTGGAGGATGTATTGGGGGAGTACGCTTATTGCCAGCTTGTTGCTTTTAGAGCCTGGGAACTGCACTTGTATTATGTCTGGAGATAACCTGGTTCTCAGGGAATGAGCGCGCAACCGTTTCCTTTCACCCGCCAGCGGGAACGTGACCCATTGGTTCTGTACCTGTTTCAAATCCCTTTATTATGCTTGCCCTAACCGTTTGTAGTCAGTTCTAACAAAGAACGTGTTTGAGTGTCTTTCCAACGCTTTGAAATAAATTTTGCTTTTCTTTAAAACGTGGATTTATTCTCGATGCTTGGGGATCCAACATATTGTTAGAACTCTCTATCTTCCTATCGTCCCGAGTCTGACTTGATCATGAGCGGGGCAGAGGGAAACCTACCTCCACATCGTTGATCACCACGACCACCATACCTACGTCGGGTGCGGTGGGGGGAGCGGTTCCCCGGTTACCTGCGTACCTGTCTTGGCCACCTCCAACTCCTTCACGATGGGGGCCGCGGACGGTACCGGTGCAGGATGATTGGACTTTGTATAACGCCAAAGGCACCAGGGAAGTTTACTCCCGCCGAGGCAGTGGACTTCGAGAGAGTCTGTTTGACAAAGGACTTTACCCAGAACCTGAGAGACCAGTCGGGTCCGGGATGTACCGACGGGAAGTCGAAGACTGGATGTTTGAACCCCTGGGGGAAGGGGCCCGGGCGGGAACCCAGGAGGGCGCTTCGGCCAAGACCAGTCGGGTCCGGGATGTACCGACGGGAAATCGAGGACTGGATGTTTGAACCCCTGGGGGAAGGGGCCCGGGCGGGAACCCAGGAGGGCGCTTCGGCCTCTCCGAGTGAGGGAGAATATGAACAGCCTCCGGCATAT
>NW_015164222.1:309751-309861 GCF_001447785.1 Gekko japonicus
AACTTGCGAAGGCTTTTATGTCTCACATTGTCCGGATCCATCAATTGCCTGCTAAGTTAATTTCAGACAGAAGCTCCCAGTTTGTTTCAAAATTCTGGATGGAGCTCCTG
>NW_015164222.1:310058-310250 GCF_001447785.1 Gekko japonicus
AAACTGATTGGTGCGATTTGTTACCTCTTGCTGAATATTGTTACAACAATACATTGCATAGCTCTACTGGGATGTCCCCTTACAAAGCGGTCTCTGGCTATGATAGCCCCCCTCTCCCCTTTTTGGGGGACGCTGTTGCTCCTAAGGGGGGGGATGCTGGTTCCTGGTGTAAGACGTTGCAAGATGCCTGGC
>NW_015164222.1:310361-315361 GCF_001447785.1 Gekko japonicus
GAAAAACATCAAAATGCTACGTCCTAGTAAAAAACTGGGTTGGAAATTTATTGGGCCTTTCAAGGTACGCCGGATTATTAACAATGTTGCTGTTGATGTGGAATTGCCTAAGAACCTCCGTGCCTTGCATTCTGTGTTCCACATGAGCCTGTTGAAAAGAGATCCTGGCTCTTCTCCGTGGAGACCTTCGGTCACTCCCCCTCCGCCTATTATTCTTGAGGGGAATGAACATTTTGAGATCGCTGATGTCCTGGATTCCAGAATTAAACGTGGTAAGCTCTGGTATCTCATCGAATGGGTGGACTTCGGACCCCAGCACCGCGAATGGGTGGAAGAAGGGGATATTCGGGCCCCTTATCTGCTTCGTGAGTTCCACAGGAAGTTCCCGGCCAAACCGGGAGGTCTCCCGCCCAAACCGGGAGTTCTCCCGACCTGCCCGGGAGACGGTGGTTAATGTGTATTTTTGAGGGGGCAGTATGTCAGCAAGCTGCCATGGTGTTCTGTGTTGCTTGTATCCATGTACAGTTGTTAACAACCCCCCCCCTGTCTGTGCACCTGTATTTTACTCTGCTGTAATGCCTAAGCCAAACAACTGGAGGATGTATTGGGGGAGTACGCTTATTGCCAGCTTGTTGCTTTTAGAGCCTGGGAACTGCACTTGTATTATGTCTGGAGATAACCTGGTTCTCAGGGAATGAGCGCGCAACCGTTTCCTTTCACCCGCCAGCGGGAACGTGACCCATTGGTTCTGTACCTGTTTCAAATCCCTTTATTATGCTTGCCCTAACCGTTTGTAGTCAGTTCTAACAAAGAACGTGTTTGAGTGTCTTTCCAACGCTTTGAAATAAATTTTGCTTTTCTTTAAACGTGGATTTATTCTCGATGCTTGGGGATCCAACAGAGAGTTGTCACCGTTGAGATTCCACACCCCCTCCTTCCAGTTTCTACCAGACAAATCAGTGAGGCAAAGCTCCACAATATATGCAAGTCCAAGATAACTTCTGCTTCACAGAACGCAGTCATGGGGGCTGCAACTGAGGAGAACAAGACTTTTTAGTCTTTCCCTTTGCACTGCTTTCCCACTAAGAACCCCCACCCCAAGAGGGAAAGGTCAGAGAGACTAAAGGAATGTGCACAGTAAACTAACCTGCACATCACATACTAAAAGGTTAGATAAGTTTGATAAATGGAATGCCAGTCTGACTAGGACAGTGAACTGAATTTAGTAATACCTATATGATTTGTTTACAGAATTGAAGATGGATTTGTAAAGCTCCATATCCAATTTTCTTTTTACTGAATAACAATCCCACACGGAGCGACCCTGTCTCTAAGACACATGCATGTAAACAGACATGCATGAACACCAAGGTACTATGCAGCATATGTCTCTGCATTTCATACACTGTGGCTGAATCTGCATTTGTCTTTCCCACCGGTGTCCCAGGTTTCTGACACTGCCTTTAAAAAAGCTGTCTATATTTAGTGTCATTTTCACACCTCAACAGTGCTAGCATACTTTTGCACATCTGCATATGTTTATTGCCCTTTCGTGGCGACTCCACTGTCATTGCACCTCTGCACTGCTTTAAAAGAATCTTCTCCAAACAACATTCAAACAAGCATAGAGAAAGACAGTTTCGTCACAGCAGCACGAAAATGATTTAAAAATGCAAATGCAGATTCAACCTGTATCTTTTTTTGCTTCCAAGTCACAGCTGACTTCTGGCAACCTCCTAGGGTTTCCACAGCAAGAGACGTTCAGAGGTAGTTTGCCCTTGCCTGCCTCCCTGTCTTCCGTGGGAGTCTCCCATCAAAATACTGACCATGGCCGACTCTGCTAAGCCTCCAAGACTGGGCTAGCCTGGTATCTTATACCAGGGTGGGAAATGGTCTGGCTTCTAAGTCAATGCAGAATATGCTATTGCAGAAAATACACAGAAGCAGAGGGAGGATATTCGGGAGTGGGCCTTAATGGAAGACTGACCAGTGGCTCAAGCACTGAATGGCCCTTTGTATACAACATCCCTATTCCGGAGGATGCCCGCCTCCATCCAAAATGTGACTTTGCAGTTTTCCATTTAGGCTGCGATACTGAAAGTCCACCAAGTCCAATAAACATTCCCAAGTAAGCCGCAGAGGATAAGGTTGTTAAAATAAAACTATGAGTTCGTTTACAAGAAAACGTACAACTACTGAAAATTAATTATAAAGAATTGCAATCACAGGTATACAAAAAAAAAAGCAGCTAGAAGCAGAAAAAGTATATCCCGTTTCATACCAGTAACAAATAATTAAAATCCATTATACAAAGAAACTAACCAAACGACATCAATGTAAGGAGAGGGGGAAACACAAAGCGGAGACACTTGAAAACCCTACTGGAAAAGCCCGGGCAAAAAAGGACACACTTAACTGCCACTGCAGTGCCAGCAGATTCAGAGCAGTCAGAGGGCACAGCAGAAGAGGTCCTGCTCCTAGAAGTCACTCACCCTCCTATCTCATGTGGGGATCCACATGCTGGTTCTCAATGCTGAAGGAACTAATTAGGCTCAACCAGAATTAGGCAGGCTCACACAGGAGCAAGGAGATCCCCTACAACCCAAGGCAGACCCATGTAGAAGATGTATTTGTAGTAATCTAGCCTGGGGAACTGTAGCCAGATCTTGCTTCTCCAAGAAGGGCCATACCTGGTGAATCAAAGCTGACTGAAGGTGCAACACACTGCAGATGAAACCTAAATGTCCTCTGCATGGCACCCCGCCCCCAAGCTATGTGTGTTATCTTGCAATCCAACTACAAAGCAGTGTCTCCGTCTTATCTGATTTGAGCCTTCATGTGCACAGCCCTTCACTTAACCACCCGGTCAGCAAGAGAGAATCTTATATCTGTTTCCACCCCACCCCCACCCCTGATAAAAGTCCTGTTCCTAACAAAGGTACAAAACAATTGGGCTTTCCCCCCGCCTTTTCAAGTTAGGGTTGAGACAAACTTGTTCCCACTAGCAGCCTTGGATACTGCATTTCCCATGGTGATCTGGTACGGCATTTACAAGGAAGTCTTGGACCGGAGCCAAAGGAACGTAGCCATTTTATGTAAGTAGCTATTCAGATGCCTGTTAGGTTGCCTATTTGTGCTCAAGAGAGGCAGAGAGATAGATCAGCTTCCTCACAAATCACCCACGCGGACATGGCAACCACATTCTTAAGTCGAGCTTCTTTTCTGCCAGGATTTTAAGAATCAGCAGCAAGTAACAGATCAGTGGATGTGAACACATGAAGCCTTTCATTACTGCGGCAATCAACCGCGTGTGTGCTAGCTGTTACACACAAGAAGGAGAAGATACTGTGGGGGGGGACTAGGAGTATGAAGGCAAAGATTTTAAAAGGACTGTGAGAACTTTCGCACTACTTATACAGAACCACTGAAGTACCTGGCTTTCCCCCCCTTTTTGCTGTCGAGTCAAAGCTATCTTATGGTGACCCCGTAGGGTTTTCATGGCAAAAGACTTTCAGAGGTGGTTGGCCATTGCCTTCCTCTTCGGTCTTCCCTGGAGGTCTCCCATCCAAATACTAGCCA
Source organism: Gekko japonicus (assembly GCF_001447785.1). Classification (NCBI taxonomy): domain Eukaryota; kingdom Metazoa; phylum Chordata; class Lepidosauria; order Squamata; family Gekkonidae; genus Gekko; species Gekko japonicus. The sequence goes on from NW_015164222.1 coordinate 313,941, forward strand.
GGGTCAACCCTGCTTAGCTTCCAAGATCTGACAAAACTGGGTCACCCAGTCAAGCTTCCATGGCAGAGTGGGCATTTGAAGCTTGGCTTCCCAGATCTTAGCCCGACACTTCCCTTGCATGCTGTTCATTCCCTCTCCCAATTTTCCAGCTCTCCTGCCATCATCTCAGGCCCCAGCTTCCTAGTTCCAACAAATTATGGCAGCTCAGTCAATTGCCTCCTCCACAGAAATGGGGGGAGTTCTCAATGTCGGTTATGCACTCAGTAATCCGTAACTGAAGAAGCTTCTTCCCAATGACACCTGCTCACCCTTTGCAGACACACTTTCAGGGCTTTTTTCCCATTAAAAAGAAGGACACCCCCCCCATTACCAGATGGAGGGTTTCCCCCCCAAACAGAGCAAGCAACACTGGAAATCCCGGTAAAGGAGAAGGCGGCAAAGGAGAAGGCATCACAAAAAAAGTTTTCTTGTGCATTGACATGCAAACTACATTTCCTGCAATTCGAGAAACAAATGGGCACTGAATTTGGCTACAGCAACTGCCATTCCTTTTTCATTTGTGCTGATTACACAACTCATCCGCCCCTAGTTTTATTCCGCTTTTTGACAACCCCACTTTTATTATTTCTGCAGTAGAAAAAAACAAGAATCTAGTAGCACCTCAAAGACTAACAAAATATGTGGTAGGGTATGCGCTTTTGTGAGTCACTGCTCAATTCTTCAGATACCAGTGAGCAGTGACTCACGAAAGCTCCTCCCCTGCCACATATTTTGTTGGTCTTTAAGGTGCTGCTGAACTCTTGCTGTTTTCTACTGCTACAGACAGACTAACACGGCTGCCCATCTTCATCTATTATTTTTGCCTCTCCTAGCTCGGCAATCTTGAAACCTCAGCAGACCCCACATTCAACACCAATCTGCTCTCCAGGACCCGTTCTCTTCAACTTTTCCTCCACCTTCATTTCAGAGTGGCCCAACACAGCACAGGACCAATGTTCCCTCTAAGCTGTGGAGTCTTGTGAGCAAAAATTCTACTTTGTGAGCTACTGGCATTAAAGTTGTGAGCGAGCAATTTGGTTACTGCATAAATTAGTTTGCTCAGGAGCCATCCTTCCTGAGCTAAGACAAAAATGTGTGAGCCAGAGGCTAAAAAACTGTGAGCTGGCTCACACTAACTCAGCGTAGAGGGAACACTGCACAGGACTCCAGACCCTTCAGGAGCTCACACCAGAAGAGAGGATTTTGGAAGACACAGCACCACAAGCCTTCAGAACATGCCACGACAGCTGCTATTCCCTCTTCTATACCGGAGGCCTATTTTCTCTTTGCAAATGCCACCTTTCTCCACAGTCACTGTGACCGCAACTGTATTTCCACTGGAATAACACAGAAGGTCCAAGAGAATTCACACAGCTCTGCTC